>NC_056749.1:198104426-198106926 GCF_019279795.1 Protopterus annectens | reverse complement strand
CAATGCGCTAGGAGCCTAAAGGAAGGATATACATCCAGCACCGCAACAACAAACACTGCAGACATTTTGGAACTAAATTCCTTAGTTCTTAACATATCCAACTATGATCTGTCCAATACAGAGAAGGAGTTACTCAACAAAGGTATGTCATTTATTCCTTCAGCAAATATGGATCTTAGTCATGCTATAATAGCTTTAAGAGTATTTGCATGAAATATTTCCTTGAAATTATTATTTGCCAATGACCATAGCACACAAAATCACCCACTACGTGGAAGAAGTACATTTATTCCAACAATACATAATAATGTGGAGGTCTTTGTCAAGGCGGTAGAAAGCAATTTATACAATGGGACATTTATACACCAAAAGCCTAACATTAAAAACAATAATCTCACAAATTTTGAGCTAGCAGCGTTGTCTGAATTGAAGAATAATGATCTAATAACCATACGTCCAGCAAGAGTTACTTCAACAAGAAGCATATGAGATAATTAACAAGGAAACTATCTTTAAAATACATGATCGTATCACTACAGAATTAATTGAATGTAAAGAAATGGGCCTCATCAATGAACAGTTGTTGAAATTTATGACTGTTGAAAGTCCTTTAATTCCCACCATTTCAGGACTACCCAAGGTACATAAGAACTTGTACCAACCAGAATTGAGACCCATAGTAGCAGGTTCAGGTTGGGTAACTGAACCCATATCCATTTATCTTGAACAGGAACTCAAGAATGTTCTAGGTACTTCTCCTTGTATCTTAAAAGATTCACGAGATTTTTTACAAGATTTATACAGTCATCTGAATAATGACAATATGATTCAGATTGATGAAGTCTTGTTTATGCTACAATGGACGTTAAATCACTCTTCACTTGCATTCCCAACAATGAAGGACTGTCCATGTTGAGAAGATATTTATCACAACACACCAACTATTCAAAGGAGAAACTAGATTTTTTGATCCTCTTAATGGAATTAGTTTTGGAAAATAATGTTTTCCTGTTCCAAGATACCTGTTATAGGCAAACAACAGGGGTGGCTATGGGAACAAGTTGCGCAAACAGTTACGCAAATTTGGTCATGGCAGAATTTGAAAATGCATGTATTAGATCTAATGCACAGATTCTTTTTTACAAAAGGTTCGTGGATGATTTGTTTTTTCTATGGAGGGGGGTGGTTGCTTCTTATAATTCTTTTTTTGACAACCTGAATGAAAGTAGTCATTTTTTAAAATTTACTACTAACTTTTCTTATATCACAATAGATTTTCTGGATGTCACATTGTATAAAACAAATAATCAAATACATACAAAGGTACATAGAAAAGAATGCTACAAGCCGGCCTTCTTACACAGGCAAAGCATGCACAACCCACGGGTTTTAACAACATCATTAAAGGGCAGGCCATGAGGGTCTCCAGACTGTCCACCCTTGACTCAGATTTTCAACAAGATTTAGACCAGTTACGAACAGGTCTAATGACCAGAGGATACACCACCATGGAGATAGATACTGCTTATGGAAATATGGATAAGCTCAGAGAGACCACTGCAAAACCATATTTCTCAAATAGGGTTGACTTATCCAACCTGAACAATGCAAAAACAGAGTACAATCAAGTTTCCATTATACTTCCTTTCAGCAATAATTTGAAACCAATACAAGATGCCATTACTTATAATTGGAATATTCTGATGGCAGATGAAAAAGTTGGTGACATTGTAGGCAGCAAGCCCAAATTTGTATATAAGAACATGAAAACATTAAAACAACATCTTTACAACAAAGCACAAAATTATATCCCTATTACAGGTTTTGAACACACAAAAAGATGTGGTCAATGCCCGCAATGCCAATATATTGATGAATCTCACTACTATAGACATCCTGAGACAGGTCATATGTGGGTATTGAAATATGATGGCACATGTGCAACCAAGAATGTGGTCTATCTGGCTCATTGTGTTCAATGCTTTGTATTTTATGTTGGTAAGACGAATCGATCGCTTAGAAAACGGATTAGAGACCACGTTTATTGCCTGAATAGAGGAGAAGAGCACAGTGCATTGTCAAAACATACATTGTCACAGGGAAGACAGCATACATTTTTGTTCCAAGTACTGCATGTGCTAATGCCCAGCAACAGAATTGGGGATATAATAAATCAGACAGAATTAATGGAACTTGAATGGATTTGCAGACTCGCAGCGCACAGAGGCATGGGTCTCAATGGCACGGTGTCCATTAAACCATACCTCAAAAAAAGACCCTTCTAATTTAAACTATGGACACAATAAACTTTTTATTGACTTTTTAATGATTTTATCTTTATTCATCTGTTTATTTTATTTGCTAGGCAGTAATTGTTTACATTTACAATTATTTACATTCATCTTTATATATATTCATACTTCAATCAATATTTATATTCACACATACATAGTTACATAATATGCAAGTTAATACATTACATGTTTATTTATTTGCACTT
>NC_056749.1:197956926-198099426 GCF_019279795.1 Protopterus annectens | reverse complement strand
CTAAGAAATATTCAAATATACCCATACCTGGACGATTGTCTAATTCAGCCAGAAAGCCAGGATATATTTTTGAATCATCTGGCCTTTGTTCAAAGGGTACTGACTTGTTTGGGGTACACCATAAATGAAAATAAATCACACCTGGTACCCTGTCCACAAATTATATTCCTGGGAGCAAGCTTGAATACAACTTCTCAGATGGCTTTCCTCACACCAGAGAAATGGATTCATTTGACAACCTACTTCAAACAAGTGGCCACAAAAACCCAATTATCTGCAAGGCAAATACTGCAAGCCTTGGGGTTCATGGCCTCCTGTATTCTTCTAATTCCATATGCAAGGCTGCATATGTGGAAACTGCAATGGTATCTCAAAAGCCTATGGTGTTAACATTCACAGGATCTAGAAGCAATGATTCCTATCATACCTTGCCTACGCCTAGAGTTCCTTTGGTGGGCAGCGGCCTGCCACCAAAACAGGGGACTACCATTCACACTACCCCCTGCCGCCCAAGCCTTAACAACAGACGCATCAGATTATGCATGGGGGGGCTCATCTGGCAGGGAAGTGCATTCAGGTCAAATGCACTTGCACATAAATCAAAAGGAAATGTTAGCTGTAAAGAATGCTTTAACAGCCTTCAAGGACCACATTATTCCAGAACAACTAATGATAAAGACGGACAACACCACTGTCATGTGGTACATAAGCAGGGTGGTACACACTCTTACCCCTTCTGCAGACTAGCCATGTCATTGTGGAACACAGCCTTGAGCTACCAAGTGAATCTACAAGCTCATTTCCTGCCAGGAAAACTAAATACACTGGCAGATGGATTAAGCAGAAACCTCATGGACCCACTTGAGTGGAAGCTGGAACCAAGGATTTTCAACATGTTGACAAGCAAATGGGGGAGCCCAGATATAGACCTGTTTGCCTCCCCCCAGAACCATCAATTGGACAAATTCTGCACAAGGATTCCCCGCAAACTATCCTGGAAAGTGCATGCTCCATCCTTCAGCTGGAAAAACCTATATCAGTTTATGGCTTTCCTCTTCTGCCTCTTCTCTCCAATGTACTACTAAAGATCAAACGGGACAAGCCAAGGATGATTTTAATTGCACCAGACTGGCCATGCCAACACTGGTACCCCCTCTTGCACAGTGTGTCACACCTGGCCCCATGGCACCTGCCTCAGACTCCTTCCCTGTTGTCTCAGCAGGAGAACCATATTCTGCACCCTCAGCTGCAAACCCTGAACCTAGCAGCCTGGCTAATTACCTTATCTCTCCTTTACCATCCCTCAGTAAATCAGTGATGGATATCATTTTAGAGGCAAGGAGGCCTAGTACTAGAAAATCTTATGCTGCAAAATGGAAAAGATTTTGTGCCTGGAACCAATCTCAAGGGACGAGTGCAGCAGTGCCCAATTTACCTCAGATTCTACAATATTTGACTGAGATGCTTCATAAGGGCTTGTCCTTTTCCTCCATCAAAATTCATGCCTCAGCCATTTCAGCTCATTATAGCACAGAGCCTCCCCTCTCTTCTCTTACCCACTGCTCAAACAGTTCCTCAGAGGGGCCAAACATTTAAGGCCACCCAGGAGAGCTCCAACCCCAGCCAGGGACCTTAAGTTTATCTTGGAGAAGCTCACTCTTCTCCCTTTCGAGCCAGCTGCTCCTGCAGATTTAAAATTCCTTTCCTGGAAAACGGCTTTCCTTTTAGCAATCACTTCTGCAAGAAGGGTATCTGAATTACAGGCCCTTATGGCAGTGGAGCCTTTCATCATCTTTCATGCAGACAGGGTGTCCCTAAGAACCAATCCCTCCATGTCCAAGGTGGTATCCAGTGTGGCTCTTAATCAGTCCATACATTTGCCTACCTTCTTTCCTAACCCACAGAACAAAGGGGAAATGGATACTGCACTCCTTAGGATGTGCACAGACAGCTTAAATTCTACTTGGACAGGACTAAACCTCAAAGGAAATCTGAACTGCTGGTGGCATTTGCTGCAGGGACAAAGGGGAAAGCTATCTCAAAGCAAACCATTTCAAAATGGATAGGCCACTGCATTCATTTCTGCTATAAGCACCATGGAAAACCTATTCCACAGGACATAAGACCCCATTCAACCAGGACTGTATCTACCTCTACAGCCTTTTTCAGGGGCGTTCCTACAAGGGACATCCTAGAAGCTGCTACCTGGAGTTCTGTACATACTTTCACCAAGCATTATCAGTTGCCAGTTTTCCCTAAATCCAGAGCTGGTTTTGCCACTGCAGTCTTGCAGGGCCTTATAGCTGGGCCTAATTCTGTTTAAATTCCTCCTCCCAACCTTAGCTTTGGGAATCTACCCAAATGTAATGACTGCAACAGTGAAACACAAAGAACATAGTACAGTTGTGCACACTTACCATAAATGTAGATGTTAGAGTGTATTCACTGTTGCAGCCCTGGTTACCCTCCCTCCAGCCCCCTTTCTTCTTTTGGCTATACCTCTACTCTCACTTACTATGCTCAAAAAGGTTTTTGGTGTATTTGCTTTTTTGTTGGAGGTATATCGTTGTATTTATAGATTTAATTGCTTCCCATTAAGGGGGCACCTGACATCTGGGGCAAGAAAAACTGATGTAATAGCATCGGCTGCATGTTTTATACCCTTGACGACCTGACGTCATGGAAGAAGGGACAGCAACTGATGCAGGACCCAAGACTTTGTTAAATCAGGCCGACTGAGGGCTACTGCAAGCAGATAACCCAAATGTAATGACTGCAACAGTGAATACACTCGAGCATCTACATTTATGGCAAGTGTACACAATTGTACTTTCTACACTGCGGCGATGAACTGCTTAGAGGGTAGACAGGGGGCTGGCACGTATGGTATGTACACCCCCTATTTGAACAGCAGTTTTAAAGTCGTCACGCTACTAAGTGGAGTGTTTAGTTAAAAGGCCTTGATTCCTATCACACAAAAATTGGCTTATACTCGTGGTTCATTCAACTCTCCCTCCCTAGAAAAACAAATGAGCAGCAGGATCTCGCCTGTCTGGTATGAATTGTGTAGTCGAATGGATGGGACAATGGAGTAGATAGGGGACTGGAAACAAACATTTCACTTATGTGACCGACAAAAATAACCTAAATGCGCTGTCCACTTAGCCCCGCCATTTATCCTTGTTTTACCTTAGTTTACAGGCAAGTATACTGCACCACCGCAGTCCTTTTTAGTTTTCTCTACCTAGGTCACGACTGAAAAGTATGCCACGTGCATTACAGATAACTGGTAAACAGGAGCAGCATGATGTATCATGCACAATTACGTGTGTGCATGAGTTTTTTGGCTCTCCAGGCTAATCACCGTATATGTGAAGCCGCACATCTTGAGGTCTCTGTTTCTGACAGAAGAGCTTCTTCTGTGGTACAGCCTTGGATTAAAGGGGCAGCTATATACTACTCTATGGATGTAGGACATCTTAAAATAGATGGCCATGCTAATGATATTTTGGCAGGTGGGCAAAATCTTGCTTAATGCCACCATGAGCAAATCAAAAGGGTATTTCATCACTTGAATTTTAAAAAGCCATTTGTCTAGCTCCCTGTATGCCACAACACCCTTGATTTTCAATCAAATGCAGAGTTCCACAGTTAGATTTTTTGTAGCATTTGCATTTTGACAAAATGTTTTTAGGACCTACTAGGTCAGCCGCCTGCTATTTCAGCAGCTTTGTTTGGGGAAATGAATTGCAGCAATATCTCAGGATGCCCGGAGCATACTATAGCCAAAAATCAGAACCCTAGTTACTTCTGTTTGGTTGATTTGCAGCTTTCCTTATAAAAGGTTTTGATATAACGTTAAGGTTGCTGTAGTTATTGCCATATCTGTCAAGTTGTCATTTTGCTGTAGAAAGATTCTCATAAGATGAGAGAGAAAAATCAGTTGTTAGTATACTGGTAGTCTACTATGGCTACCCTCTGTAGCAGGGGTCCAGTGGCCTTCTTGCGTAGCCACCATTTCCAAACTTTTTTTTGCAACCAGTTAGGACGACCGTCCCCCCCCCCCCCAAAGACTTCTTCAGCCACTCTGAATTTTATTTTCAATTGCACACACCCTGCATCCCAATGAGAGGATAGTTGAAAAGGGGATTCAGTTTTCAAGATAACTGAATGACTGACTATTTGGAGAGGTTGAGAGGTTTTATTCACCAGTTGCAAGACAGAATTTCCATAAATGTCCCTCAAATCGTATATTCTGAACAAAAGCCCATTTTGCTCAAATTATAATGCATAGAGAGAGAGGGTTCCTGTTGCTTTCATATGGATAGAGTATTAGTCAAAGTTCTACCCAACCCCTGAAATACATAATGTGACTTGAGAAATTTTACAGCTGTTTTGACTCAAAGTCAAAAGTTAAGATAGTTCAGATGTTCTTCGTGTTTCACTGTTGCAGTCATCACACTTGGGTTATCCTCCCAGGGGTAGCCCATAGTCGGCCCGAATACCAGAGGCTTAGTATTTCTGCGTCAGTTGCTGTTGCTCCAGGACTGACATCAGGTCGTCAGTGGTATAAAAATTGGGCAGCCAACACCGTTACATCAGTCTTTCTTGCCGAGGAGCCAGAAGCAGAAACAGTTTGCATGAGTGCCGGTCGGCCACTACTTGAGTTTTCGTTTCCGAATTGAAGTTGAAGTCTTCTAAAGCTAAGTACCCCATTGGGGATCCTTTTTTCTTGCTCTAACCGATGTCAGAAAAAGTTAATTGTCTCGCCTGTGGAAAGCGAATACCACACGGAGATTTCCATTCTTACTGCGTCACCTGTTTAGGCCCAGACCACGATGTCCCTCACTGTCTGTTTTGTTCTTTGTTCAACACTAGAACTATATGTTGTTGGGCCCTTATTGTAGCTAAATATTTTCATGCTCGATCTCAGTATTCCGAAATGGCTTTGGTAAGCCATCAGACTACCGATCTTTCAAAAAAACGTAAGGATAAAAACAGACAGATGGCACAGGTCCAAAATTGCCGACGATGCTTCCGCTTGTCGCCAGTTCTCCGGTCCTCAGTGAGGTGCTTTTGCAGCCCGATGCCCACTTCTGTGGATCTGCAGACCGCTGCAGAGACCCGTTCGGAGTCTGGCATGCAGCGAGACTCTTCTTTAACGAAGGATCCTACCTTGGATGGGTCCGGAGCCGCTGAGCAGGCACCGGCTACCGAGGAAGTTCTTCGCACTACCAATACTCGACACAAACCAACTTTTGACATCTTCAGTTCTTTCTAAAACTACCAAGTTTCTAAGGCCCAGGGTACGAACTACGCCTAAAAACAGATGACCCAAGCTCAAGCACCTGCTTCCATGCCTCAATCCCAAATGCTTAAAATGGCGGAAAACCTTATCTTGTTTACTAGGGGAAGCCAGCCTACCTCTTCCAAAAGAGAGAGAGAGAGACTTGTCCCCACCAGTTTTATATGACCAGGAGTTAGATAACTGAGGTTTCTGAATATGAAGACATGCAATGCTTGTCTGCTTATGAGGATTCAGATGCAGAGGAATCCATTCCTTTTGCCTCTTCTCCAGAGGATTTTTCATTTGGTGAAAACCTACATACTTTAATGGAGCATTTTCAGTGGGAGTGTCAGGACTATCGTCAAGTCCAAAACGAGACTCCGTGAATTCTTAGATTTACCACAGCACAGACCTTTGCCATTCCTCCTGTCCTGGATGATGTTTTCATGGAATCCAGTTTAACTCCTGACACCCTTCCTCCTGCTCCTAGGAAGCCTGACTGGTGTTAGAGTCCCTGACTCTCTCAAATTTCTTTTCAAAAATCTTACTGCTGACCCAGAGGTAATTTCCCAAGAACCTAAAGGAATAAAAGCAACCACAGCTAAGAATCCCACCCCCTCGGGACAGGGATTCCCTAGCTTTAGACAGATTGGGTAAAATCTACACCTCTGCAACTCTTGCCATTAGAGCACTAAATTGTCAGTTCCACATGCTGAAATACCAGCAACATACTATGGAACTCCTTAAACAAAAACTATCTATCTTTCCGGCTTGTGCAGAAAATAAAGAATTACAGTAGCTTATGCATTCTGCAAACCAAGTTACTAGACACACCTTGCAATGTGGCTTTGACACCCTAGGAGCATCCTGCAGGGCAGCAGTCACAGGTTCTGTACTTAGACGACATGCGTGGCTTAAGGAATAGACCTTGCCAGACCATGTCAAATCAAAACTATTGGGCGCACCATTGAACAAAGACCATTTGTTTGGCACCAAGGCAAAAAAGGTTTTAAAAAAGATGGAAGAAAAAGTTAAATCTATGCAGACAGTTAAAGATGTCTTACAAGTCCAACCTCCGAGGTTCAGTAGGCATTGCCCTTCCAGGCACTGGTCCTTTCCGGCCCCCTCAAGACCAGCTCAGACAAGACCTAGGGGAAGCGGGCCCCTCAGACAGCAGTTCCAGGGAATGCAGAGATCTAAGCAATGGAGTTCCTCCACTTCAGAAACGGGGAATGCTAAGCCACCCCCTTGTGGAAAGAACTCACAATGACTTTGCACCTCCACCCCCTACCTCTGCCCACTTGCTTGTGCCCCTAGGAGGAAAACTCTCCTTCCATGCCAAAAACTGGGCCTCTATCACCAACGACCGATGGGTTCTCAACATAGTGTCCCAGGGATACAGATTTTATTTCCACACACTACCTACCCCAAAAGGGTTCCCAGATCTGCCTCCAAACCAGTGGGCAGAGGCACAAAACCAAGTCCATTCCCTGCTCTCCATGAGGGCAATACAGCCTGTTCCTGTAGACCAGCTAGGCCAAGGTTTCTATTCCAGGCTTTTCCTGGTACCCAGAAAAGAGGGCACCTGGCACCCAATCCTCGATCTATCCATTCTAAACACCTTCCTTTTGATACCAAAATTCAAAATGCTCACCCCCTCCAGCAGCTTCTTCCTATGCTATCCAAGGATGCTTTGTTAGCCACCCTAGACCTAAGAGAGGCCTATCTACACATCCCAATCAGGGATTCCTGCAGGAAATATCTACGTTTCACAGCAGGATCTATGCGCTTCCCTTTGGCTTATCCACTGCTCCCAGAGTCTTCACAAAATGACTGGCTCCAGCCATTGCTTTTTGCAGACAAAGAAACATTTAAATTTACCCCTACTTAGTCAACTGCCCAATTCAGACAGACAAGTCAGGAAAAGCTGATACAGCACCTGATCTTTGTAAAGCACCTACTGACTTCCCTGGGGTACACTATAAATGAAAAGAAATCCAAACTAGTACCTAATCAAAAAATTGTATTCTTGGGAGCAAGCCTGGACACAGCTTCCCAGATGGCATTCCTTACTCCAGAAAAACAAGCCTGACAGGCTACTTCTCTCAACTAGCCACCATAACCCAGTTATCTGCAAGGAAAATCTGCAAGCTCTAGGGTTCATGGCATCCTGCATTTTACTCATTCCATATGCCAGACTGCATATGAGGAAACTTCACTGGTACCTAAAAAGCCTTTGGTGTCAACACTCTCAGGACCTGGAAACTGTCATACCTATGATCTCACAGCCCCACCCTGCCCAGACCTTAACCACAGATGCATCAGATTATGCCTGGAGGTGCACACCTGGACGGCAGGTGCATTCAGGGCCATTGGAGCCAAAATCGAATACATCTGCACAGCAACCAAAAAGAGATGCTAGCTGTTCAGCAGGCTTTGACAGCTTTCAGACCCCTACTCTCCCCGGGGCCTTTACTAATCAAAACAGACACCACCACAGTGATGTGGTACATCAATAAGCAGGGAGGAACTCACTCTTATCCCCTCTGCAGGCTCGCCATGACCCTTTGGCACACGGCTTCAGCCATGCAAATTCACTTGCAAGCACAATTCCTGCCAGGCTCCCAAAACTCTCTGGCAGACCACTTAAGCAAAAACCTCTTAGACTCAAAGGAGTGGTAGCTAGACCATAGCACCTTCAACCTTGTAACCCAGAAATGGGGCACCCCGAAGGTGGACCTCTTTGCCTTCCACAACAATCAACAGCTCTGCATATTCTGCACCAGGGAACCTCACAGCAAGGCCTGGAAAGTGGATGCTATCCTTCCAATGGGTAAACCTCTCGATCTATGCATTTCCTCCTCTACCTCTACTTTCAAGGGTAATACTCACAATAAGAGAGGGAAAAACCAAGAGCAATCTTAATTGCCCCAGACTGGCCCTGCTAGCACTGGTACCCACTGCTGTACAGTCACCCCTGCCACCATGGCACCTACCTCAGATCCCAACTCTCCTGACTGAGCAGAATGGGGAATTCATGCATCCACAGTTGCAGACCCTGAACCTGGCAGCCTGGCTTACTGCCTGACCTCTCCTCCAGTTGCCAGTCTAAGCAAGTCCTGGATGTTATACGTGAGGCCAGATGCCCTAGCACTAGAAAATCCTATGCTGACAAGTGGAAAAGGTATTGCACCTGGATCCAAGCTAAAGGAGCTGAAACAGGACAGCCCACCCTACCTCTCATCCTGGATTACCTAGCAGGCCTACTACACAGGGCTTATCCTTCTCTTCTATTAAAATTCATGCCTCTGCCATCTCTGCTCATTACAGCATAGAGCCACCTCCGTTTTCTCACCCTCTCATCAAACAGTTCCTAAGGGGAGCTAACAATTTAAGGCCAACCAGAAGAGTTCCTACCCCAGCTTGGGACCTTAACTTTGTATTGGAAAAGCTCACACTACCCCCCTTTGAGCCTGCAGCTTCAGCAGAGTTAAAATTCCTCTCTTGGTAAAACAGCCTTGCTGCTGGCCATCACTTCAGCTAGAAGAGTTTCAGAGCTACAAGCACTCATGGCAGTAGAGCCCTTTATCATTTTTCATGCTGACAGGGTCTCCCTCGGGACTAAACCAACTTTCATGCCTAAAGTGGTGTCCAGTGTGGCTCTCAACCAATCTTTTCATTTGCCCACCTTTTTCCCTAACCCACAAAACGGGGGGGTGGAGGTGGGGGGTTCTGCATTCTCTAGATGTGCACAGACAGCTCAGATTCTACCTGGATAAGACTTATAAATCTTTTAGGAAAACTGACCAATTGCTTGTCAGCTTTGCAGCAGGGCAGAGGGCAAGGCCATATCTAAACAAAATCTCCAAATGGATAGCACACTGTATCCATTTCTGCTACAAATACCACAGGATACTGCCCCCTAAGGGGGTCAGGACACATTCCACCAGGGCAACCTCCACCTCTGCAGCTTTTCTCAGAGGAATCCCTACCAGGGACATCCTGGAGGCTACAACATGGAGTTCTGTTCATACCTTCACCAAGCATTACCACCTGCCTATCTTCTCCAAATCCAGGGCGGGCTTTGCAACCGCAGTCTTACAGGGCATCCTAGTCCGCTCCCAGTCTTCTTGACTGCCTCCACCCTTTTCTTCAGCTTTGGGAATCAACACAAGTGTGATGACTGCAATAGTGAAACATGAAGAACATAGTACATTTGTGTATACTTAACATAAGTCTGGATGTTAGTGTATTCACTGTTGCAGTCCTGGTTTCTCACCCCCCCCCACTCATTTACTTTCTACTGGTGGTGTTCTTCCACTATAACCTAGCTCCCTATTTGGGGGCTCCTGACATTTGGGGCAAGAAAACTGATGTAATGGCGTTGGCTGCCTGATTTTATACCACTGACGACGTGACGTCAGTCGTGGAGTGACAGCAACTGATGCAGAAATACTAAGCCTGTGGTATTCAGGCTGACTGAGGGCTACCCCTGGCAGGATAACCCAAGTGTGATGACTGCAACAGAGAATACACTCTAGCATCTATATTTATGGTAAGTGTACACAACTGTACTTTCTTCATCCCTGTCCCAGGACATTAGCCGAGTGGTAGAATCACTATCTTGTATCTCCATGCCAATAGTTCTTTCCTCACCTGTGATCACTGTGCGGAGGTTTGCATGTTCTTGTTGCGTCTGTGTGTTTTCACTGGGCACTCCATTTCCCTACCAGAAAACATGCAGGGTGGTTGCCCTTTGACTGAATCTGACTATAACTGGGCCCTTGCCTCAGTCACCATAAGCTCCCATCCAGAGCTCCCAGTAGCCACAGTATATACCACTTCCCATATTCATTATATCTTCAAGGCATTACTGCAAACATTTTTAAAAACGGGAGGAGCAAATTACCATACTGGGAGACCTTCATATAGACGTATTATCCCACTAGGATATTCACCGAGGACCTTTCTGACACAGTATAGTCAGACAGTTTACCAACCAGACCTAATTCCACAGCAAGCAAGCATTTATAACAACCCGTGTAATTTGCTAACCAAAACGCATTCTGTGATAATTTACTAGTCCAAGTTTAAGTCAGAGCTCCAAAGAGCTCCTCCAAGTTTAATTGTAACCACCCTTGTACCACAGAGATCAAGGATGAAGTTATAGCAGATATAAAAAAAAAGACACTAGACTGATCAGTGCTATGGTAATTATCGATAAACTGCTTAAATTAGGCATTTACATAGAGTAAAGACCATGATTAAACAAGAAAGCACCCCCTGGAGCAAGAGCTCCTTAGAGAGAGACTTGAGGTTGGAGAAAGCATGGTTTTAGGGGAAATCCACATGATGTTCCCTTCCCTTTTCTTGAGGCACTGCTATCTGCGTTAGGGTTATAAATTGTGAGCAATACAATATCCAGACCTCTAATCATATATTCAACCTTGCCATTGCCACAAGGAGAAGTCAGTTACAGTTCAAGCACTCACTCAGTGCCAGTCCAGAAAACCCTATCAGCTTCATCTCCTCATGCACTCTGCCTTGTGTGCATCCTCTGTCCCAATTACCAGGAACACCTTTGTGTGTGTATGTGTGTATGTATAGAAAGAAACTAAGGTAAGCAAAGTGTTTTAATTTTTTTGATTGTTTTTTAAATTAAATTTCAGACTGTCTGCTTTAGCTGAAGGTGTTTAAGCTTATATTAGTAATTCCGGTATGTAGCTGCACTGCATTTTGCTCTTTAAATGGTCTGTTGGTATTAAATCCTAGTTGCGTTCTTGTGTACAGAGAATGTCAGGCCACTTAAGACTAGTCTTTCCATAAAGGCATTTCCAGTCCAGTCAGCTCAGAACTAAGTCTCTAATTGTTTTCCCTTCCCAGCCACCCACCCTATTGTAGTTGTGTTCTTTAATACAGTTCATCTGTTGTTGCTTGCCCGTTATGATAACAGTTCCCTCCCCCTCCCCATTTATTGGCTGTTGACAAGTACTTAAGTATTATTTTGCAAAGTCCCCCACCTTAAACTACTCACTAGGCTAAAAGACATTTGTACCAATTTTAGAATTAAATTAGTGATTTTTTTGTAGTATAACTAGTTTATTGGTTCTTGCTGGTGGCAGAAGATTACCAAGCTAGTTATTTTTTATTTAACTTAACTGTGTAGCAAGTCCACCCAAATATTATACTAAACAATCAGAACTCCAAGCAATTAGAAGTTACCCCGGACCCCAGAGTCATTCGTGTTGGTGTCATGGAACAGCACTTCTCTAGCCAGCCTGACCGAGATGGATATCTCAAGATAGTGCAAGAATTTTCATATGCCGTCTGACGATCATTGATTACTCAAAACAGCATAATAGTGCAAGTAAGAGATGTACATATATCCTTGGAGGCAAAAAAATTCAGACACCAAAATAGTCAGCAGTGTAACAGATTTCACCCCACCAAGGCCATCACAATAGACAGTCATAAATGTTCTAAAGATAGGTTTGCCTAGACCTCTGAGACCACCAACATACAGGCACAGACACAAAGCATACTCAGCGAGTTAGGCCTACCTCTTCTCATATCACAAGGAGTCCCAACATCACAGTAAAGCAGGCCATCAACCCAAACCTTCTTGTTATAGGTGACACCATTGTAAGACAGAGATGTGTCCGTTACAAGGCTGAGCAGGGAAAGAGTGATGATTAGTTGCTTTTGGTGTGCTAAGATCAGTCAGATTGTGCATGCACTCAAGTCTTTCAGCAACAAGTACCAGCATGACCGTATCATAATAGTAACTGTGCCGCCAAAGGGGTGGTATACTTGGCCAAATGCTTACCTTGCCCAGAATTTTGTGGGCAAAACTGAATAGTCAGTCAGAAAAATGATTTACAAAGAACAAGAGTACATTGTTTAAACTTACGCCAACGTGATGCTTTTAAAAAGTTCTATTTTGGTATCCTTGAAATAGTGGTACTTAATTCTTTAGAAGGGTGTGGGAAAACACTTTTAGCATACAGAGTGTTGCTACAGCAGTTGTGTTTGAATGCCCACCATAAGCCAAGTATTAAAGAGACTGTAACTCCTATTTTAAAGATGAGGGCACCTAAATTATAAAGTGCAGTCTGTGTTATGTTTTTGTAGTACGATTTAGTAGGTAGCATCTGGAACGATTTAATTTATTGACATTCGTTTACCGGGATGGTCCACTGGGTCATAGAGAGCCCATTTTCACTGGAGGCCCAGGGAGAAAAGCTCCATAAAAACAGAACATTTAGCAGTATTTACAATGTGAAGAATTACAGAAAAATATAAATACAAACAAATTAAACTTTACATGAAAAAGTAAATGCAAAGAAAACATTCAGAATGCTTTCTTAGGATTACAAAAAGTAAAATCAGATACAATATGCAAGAATATATATTGTAGTTCAGTTTATCTGAAGAGATGTTATCGATGAAGTGGTTTGGGATATGAGTATATGCGTGAAGATTTTAGGCATAGCTTTGATTATGTTATTTTAGTTAATTTGCTCTAGCAAATGGTTTATTGTTAAAATGACCAATGTTTAAACTCAATGATGCAGATGTGGTTCGAGTTCTGAGGAAGTCTATTTTGTTAGTAGATGAAAGAGTTTAACTGTGTTATTGTTGTTAACTACAGTTATCATTCATAAGCAAGTACTAGGCTGTGTGCCCTGGCCAGCCACTTTAAGCTGAGACAGTCTCCCCTCTAGTGAGAATCAAACCCTGTAGCTCATGTCTGTCAGGTAAACATCTTTACTATTATACCAAACCAAACTCCAGATAGAAAAAAAGGCATGTTTCACACGCACATTTGGCCTCAGATCATTGGATTGAGTCCAGAGTGCTAACTATTTTTATGCAGGTTGCTTTTTCCTTTTTCATAATACCCCACTTAGTTATTTTCTCTCTTGTACAATATGCAGTAGTACAAATGGAGTTGCTTTAGACTTGGAGTTCCATTTTCTAGGAATTTGTTTTGACAGCCAATAGAATTAAACTTTACAAGGCCATACTATAGCTAGGCAGATGTCCTTCAAGGATGCATCTGCAGTCATAACAAATGGGTTGTCCTGTCGTCAGGCAGCCCTTCGGTCGGCCGGATTCCAAAGTCTGGGTCTGGCTTCGGCTGGTGTCGCACTTCACCCGACGTCATCTTTGCTAGTCTTCGGGTATAAAGGCATCAGCCGACGCCATTTTCCTCAGTCTTTCTTGCCGCGTGGCGCCCGTAGCAGAAGCTGTTCGCAAGTGCCGGTCGGTCAGATCCAGAGATTACTACTACCGAATACTACTTCGAAGACTTCTAAAAGCTAAGTACCCCGTTGGGGACTCTTTCTTGCCTCAGCCGATGTCAGAAAAAGTAAATAATTGTTTAACTTGTGGGAAACAAATACCTCATAAAGATTTCCACTCTTACTGCTTACCTTGTTTAGGCCCAGACCACGACGTAGCAGCCTGTTTAGCCTGTGCTTCCTTCAACCGACGAATGCTTAGGCGTCGGTCGGAGTTTGCTGAACAGTTTTTCGGCTCAGATTTTGCGTACATTATGCCGTCGGATCCTCCGACTACTCAAATTGTTAAAAAAACGCAAAGAAAAGACAGACACTCGCGGTCCGCGGTTTCGCCGAAACCACGGTTAAGCAAGCATGAGTGTCTCGGTTTCGGCTGAAACCGAGAAAACGGGTCAATCTTCAGCCGAATCCATGACTACTACCGAGGCTCCTGCTACCCTAGTTGAATCGGCCTCTGAAGTTTTGCCTACTAATGTGGTTCCTAGTGAATTATCAGACACCATCCCTTTGGATGTCCCTACCCCAGCACGTGGTGCTGCTAGGCCTCCTGCAGCCATGTCTATAAAGGCCTTTGCTAGGGCTAAAGCAGCCAAAACTGCTAAATCAGTGCCTGTTAAGCCCCCCTCACACAGGCCCAGTTCCAGTTCACAAATGCTTACTTTGGCAGAGGATTTAATCTCTTTAATTAGGGGATCCCAATCTCACCCAGACAGGGCCTCTCAGCCTCCAGAAAAGAGACCTAGAGCAGAGCCCCCCGAGCCAGTGTCCTCTGATGATTCTGCGGATGACTCTGACATTACAGATCATCCAGAGGCTCATTTTTCAACTTATGAAGATTCCGATGCTGAAGAATCTATTCCATCTGCCTCTCCACCAGAGGAATTTTCCTTTGGGGAAACCTTACATGCCATGAGAGAACAATTCCAATGGCAGGGACAAGATTTCTCAGATTCAAGAAAAAGGCTTAGGACTTTTCTGCACTTGCCACAACATAGGCCCTTAGCTATACCTCCAGTTCTGCCTGTTGTGGATGATGCATTTAATGATGTTTGCACTGCTCCTGATACTTTACCTCCAGCCCCTGCCAAACCAGATAGATTTTACAGGGTGCCAGACACTCATCACCACCTATACAAGGCCCCACTTGCAGATCCTGAGACTATATCCCAGGGGCCTAAGGCAGTAGCTTTGACCTCAGCAAAAAACCCTCTCCCTTCTGAAAGGGAATCCAGGTCCTTAGAGAGATGGGGGAAAAAAGTTTACACCTCTGCTACTCTCTCAGCTAGAGCTTTGAACTGTCAGTTTCATATGATCCAATACCAAGAGTTTATGCTTAATCAGTTAATTAAGAAACTGTCCTCTGATGACTCCTTAGATAAGAAATATGTTTTAGAAATGGTGAATAACATACAGCAGGTTAGTAACCATTCTTTAAAATGTGGCTATGATGCACTGGAGGCTTCATTTAGATCAGCCATGACTGGCACAGTGATAAGAAGGCATGCATGGTTGAAAGAACAGGTCTTGCCGGATCATGTTAAAGCAAAGCTGTTAGATGCTCCTATGGATAAGGCCACTCTATTTGGCACCCCTGCTCAGCAAGTAATGAAGAAAATGGAAGAGAAGGCAAAATCTGTACAAACAGTTAAGGATTTCTTACAGGTTCAGCCACCAAGGTTTAGCAGGAACTGGCCTTCCAAGAATTGGTCCTTTCCAGACTCCTCAAAATCTCAAAAAGGCAGGAATAGATGTTCTAGAGGCAGAAATCAATCCAGAGGAGGTGCCTACAGAGGACGCCAGTGGCAAGGCAATAACCAGCGAGGCACAGACACAACCACTGCCACTGCAACAGGACAATCACAGTGACTTGGCTCTGACACCGCCTACCAGGGAACAAATATCAGCACCTTTAGGGGGAAAGTTAGCCTTATTTTCAAAAAATTGGCACTATATCACAAAAGACAAGTGGATTTTGCAAACCATAGACCAAGGCTACAGGTTTCACTTCCACACCTTACCAGTAAAAAGAGGAATGCCAAACCTACCTCCAAATCAAAAAACAGAAGCTCTAAAACAGATAGCTCAATTAACAAAGATGAGAGCTGTGGAAAGAGTACCACTAACAGAACAGGGCAAAGGATTCTACTCCAGACTCTTCTTAGTACCAAGAAAAGAGAAAAGTTGGAGACCTATTCTCGACCTGTCCGTCTTAAACACATTCATCATTGTCCCAAAATTCAAAATGCTGACTCTACAGCAACTTCTTCCCATGCTGGGCAAGGAGTGTTGGCTGGTAACTCTAGATCTCAAGGAGGCATACCTGCACGTCCCCATACGACCAAATTGCAGAAGATACCTCAGATTTCTTGCAGGATCAGAGCATTATCAATTCTCAGCATTGCCCTTTGGCTTATCTACTGCGCCCAGAGTATTCACAAAATGCCTGGCATCAGTAATCGCTCACTGCAGGCTACAGGGAATCCAAATTTATCCATACCTGGACGACTGCCTGATACAAGCGGACAACAAAAGCAAGCTGACAAAAGACTTACAAAGAGTCATTTGCTTACTACAAGCCCTGGGATACACAGTCATTTTAAAAAAGTCAAGACTGATACCATCCCAAACAAGAACATTCTTGGGTGCGGAATTGGACACAGTAAAACAGATGGCATCCCTAACTGCAGAAAAACAAGAACAACTCCCTCTTTACTTCTTGGCATTAACAAAGCAGAACAAACTAACAGCAAGAAAAGTACTGCAGGCCTTGGGCTTCATGGCATCATGCATAATCCTGGTCCCCCATGCCAGACTGCATATGAGGAAGCTACAGTGGTACCTAAAGAATTTATGGTCTCAACACAGGCACAGCTTAGAAACCGAAATCCCACTAATCCCATGCCTGAAACAAGAGTTCCTATGGTGGGCTCAAGCATGCCAGTCAAACCCAGGCTTGCCCTTCCACAACCTTCAAGCAAACCAAACCATCACAACGGACGCCTCAGACCTAGGCTGGGGGGCGCACATGTTGGACAAATGCATACAAGGATTATGGACTCCAGACCAGCTGCATCTTCACATAAATCAAAAAGAAATGCTGGCAGTAAAACTAGCAATCCAGAATTTCAGACCATTCCTCAAAGAAGGCCATTTAATGATAAGGACAGACAACACCACAGTCATGTGGTACATCAACAAACAGGGAGGCACTCATTCATACCCCCTATGCAGAATGACTTTGGACCTTTGGAATATGGCTCTGAGCTACAACATCCAGTTACAGGCAATATTTGTGCCGGGAAAAGAAAACACCCTAGCAGACATGTTAAGCAGAACCACCTCGGATGCTCACGAATGGATGCTACACCCGGACATCTTCAAGGTCATCACAAAGAAATGGGGAATGCCACAAATAGACCTATTCGCATCCCCACTCAATCACCAGCTCAAAAAATTCTGCACAAGGACATACCACCCACTTGCATGGAAGGTGGACTCCCTATCCTTCAGTTGGAAAGGCCTGACAGCATATGCATTTCCACCTCTTCCTTTGATGCACAAGGTACTACTGAAAATCAGAGAGGAACGTCCAAGGATAATTCTGATAGCTCCGAATTGGCCAAGACAACATTGGTATCCATTGCTGAGGAGCATGTCTCGGGGGAGAATGTGGTCACTACCCCTGATGCCCTTGATGTTAACTCAGAACAACTACAACATCATGCATCCAAACCTAAAAACTTTACAACTGACTGCCTGGAACATCACATAACAGCAACTAACCCAGACTTATCCCAAAGGGTTAAAGACATTATCCTTGAAGCCCGCAGACCTTCAACAAGAAGGAACTATCCAGGAAAATGGAAAAGATTTGTCATTTGGAGTACTGAAAGAGGAAAAGATGTGTCGAACATAGATATTGCTAACATCCTGGAGTACTTGGCAGAGCTTCTCCATATAGGCCTGTCCTATTCCTCCATCAAGATACATGCATCAGCTATTTCTGCAGAATACAGCTTCGATCCCCCTGTCTTTTCACATCCTCTACTCAGGCAGTTCCTCAGAGGAATCAAGAATGTAAAACCTCCCAGGAAACCACCATTACCAGCATGGGACTTGAACTTTGTACTAGAAAAATTGACACTCCCTCCATTTGAACCAGCAGCAACAGCAGATCTTCAACACCTATCATGGAAAACTGCTTTCCTACTGGCAATTACTTCAGCAAGGAGGGTTTCGGAACTACAGGCCTTAATGGCAGTACAACCCTTCCTAATCTTCCATCAAGATAGAGTGTCCATGAGAACTAATCCTACATTTATGCCTAAGGTGGTATCCAGAGTGTCTTTAAACCAGGCAATCCACCTACCTACCTTCTTTCCCAATCCACAGAACAGGGGGGGAAAGACTGCTGCATACCTTGGATGTACATAGACAGTTACGCTACTACCTGGACAGAACCAAAAGTAACAGAAAAACTGACCAGCTTTTAGTAGCCTATGCAACAGGAAGAGAAGGGAAAGCAATTTCCAAACAGACAATCTCCAAATGGATAGGAAATTGCATAAGATTCTGTTACTCCTACCATGGAAAACCAATTCCACAGAACATAAGACCTCACTCTACAAGGGCTACAGCCACTACCACAGCCTTCTTACGAGGAGTGGCAACCAAGGACATTATTGAGGCGGCTACTTGGACCTCCATGCATACATTTGCCAAGCATTATAACTTACCTCTATACTCTAGATCCCGAGCAGGGTTTGCCACTGCTGTATTGCAAGGGATCCTAACTACACCATAATTCTTCTTCCTCCTCCCCTAGTTTGGCTATGGTATTTTACCCATTTGTTATGACTGCAGATGCATCCTTGAAGGACATAGTACAGTTTTGTACCTACCATAAATGTAGATGTCCGAACAGGATAGCATCTGCAGTCAGGATTACCCACCCCCCTTCCCCTCTGTGGTACTCCTAGGGTATTTACCCTCCTAATAGCTAGCTGGGGGGGGGTCTCTTATGGTGTATTTGTTTGTATATATGTACATACATGCTTATTTTTTGTGTTTGCCTTCTATTAGTTTGGAAACATTGGCATTTATCCAAAATTTAGCTTTCCAAGAGGGCAACTGGCATCTGGGGCAAGAAACACTGAGGAAAATGGCGTCGGCTGATGCCTTTATACCCGAAGACCAGCAAAGATGACGTCGGGTGAAGTGCGACACCAGCCGAAGCCAGACCCAGACTTTGGAATCCGGCCGACCGAAGGGCTGCCTGACGACAGGACAACCCATTTGTTATGACTGCAGATGCTATCCTGTTCGGACATCTACATTTATGGTAGGTACAAAACTGTACTTTCATAGCCTGTGTCCCAGCTCAAAATAATCTTTTCCTTAATATTTTTAAAAGGAGCAGGAGATTTTTTTAAATCTGCCAATTCATTATGCTCCCAAAACACATTCCCAGTTACCTGTTTATTCTCCATCACACCTCCATCATTTGCTGTCTGACAAAGTTTCTTGCAAGTCTGCTTGTCGTATAACTTTCTTGGGTGGCGTAAGCTATGGAACCTTGCTGGCTAGGCCTTATTTCTTCAATTTCCCCCTTACATCATTCCTTTCCACTTTGAATTATAACCTCTGCTTGTGTTATGCATATGAGCCTCAACTGTGGGCCTCTAAAAATTTCTCACTCCTTAAGTCACCTAAATAAAAAAAAATTAAATTTGTACATTTACTTTTGTTTTAGTTTTGTTCATGTGGTGGTCTGCTTTATTTGGTTATGTTGGTCAAAGGAACGTCATGTCTACTTAACATGGTAGACTTCTTTCAAAGATTCACCAAGGCAGTGGACAAGGGAAAATGGAGCATACCATCTGCCTAGACTTGGTCAGGGTATTCAGTACAATACCGTACTCTGGTATTGTCGACTAATTCACTAAATTAGGCTTAAATCTGTACATAACTTGCTAAATGGCCAGCTTGCTCACAGATGGGACCCAAATCATCAGGATTGGTGAGATCACCTCCACCAGAGTCAGGTCACCAGTTCTGTACTTCAGGGCTCAGTGCTGGGCCCACTGCTGTTTGACATCTACTTCTTGTAGTAGAAGACTAATGTCAAGGTCCTCTGGCTTACCAAATTTGCAGATGACTAAATTGGAAGCCATCATAAATTCGCCAATTACACTAACATCTTGCAGGAGGGTTTAACATAGTCAAATAACTGATGCCAAAGCCAGGGATTAAAACTCGATGCCAAGACGTGAATTATAGTGCCTTTGGGAAACTATCCACCCAGCTTAATTACTCCATTGATATGACACCCCTAAGAGCTGACTCAGTAGTTCAGAATCTAGAAACACATTTAGGCAGTTATCTGGCTATTGACTAACATGTAGCCAAACTCCAAGGTAGTTAGAAAATCATTCTATGTTGCCCAACTTGTATGCAAGGATATGGCATCCAGGTACAAGGAAGTTATAGTACCACTTTATTCAGTACTCAGACCAATTATGTAGTACATTGCCCCCTTCAGCATGTACCCGACCAGGCATATGCAACAGTTGGAACACACACTGAGGGTCCTCACTGTGAAGATCCAAAGGTATTAACACATTATCCTCTACAGTTTGCTTTTCAGTAACCTGCAGGATATCAAGTGCAAAGATACGTCGTTAAAGCAATCTATGCCTGGCATACAAGGCATCCACAGATCAAGCACTGATGGACTATTTGCACATCCATAGAAATAGCACCAGAAACAATGTCACAAACAACGTTTAAATCCTTGGATCTACACAGAACATGCTGGAGAGAAATGTCTCTCAAAGGATCCCCACATTCTGGAATAGGTCCATCCCTAACCATAGTCAGATGTTACACCTTGACCACTGGATAGGAAATGAAAATATTTACCCTGATCTGGGCCCTGTATCTCTGGGGAGAATATTTACTGTTGGCCTCTGACATAATCCCCCCCAACACAGACACACACACACACACACACACACACACTAAGCTTTTAGCAACTTCCTGAGTAACACAGCTTTCCAAAACAGGCACCCATGTTTCATGGGGACACAGATGGATTGGGTTATGAGGCTAGGCTTATAAAGGCCTTGGTGATTAGCCTAGTATATACCTATGACTAATCCTGAAGGACATGACATCTGTATAGTGAAAGATGTGGTTGAAAATGGGAGAGAGCACTCTGGTTTTGCAGGGCTGTAATACTGTCCACACATTTAGCTTAGCTACAGTGCAGGAGGGGAAAAAAGGTGGCATGTCAGTCTTCATCCAGAAGAGGCTAACATAAAGGCTGGAAAAGCAGCATGATGCATTAAAGCTTCATGTCCAAATAACCACCAGGAAGGTCCTATACCATATGTACAGAGCTCCTATAACACAAGGAATCCACACCACCTATCTACAGGAACTAGAATCACAAAGTATTAAACCCAATTCCATTTCCTAGGTGATCTAAACTATTCGGCTATAGAGTGGGAAACCTACACCACCACCAATAAAGCACAGTAATTCCTGGACTTTGTTAATAAAAGTGCCTTGATAAAATTTGTCAAAATACCTACAAGAGGGAACATTATCTTGGATCTTGTTGTTACTAATTTGGAACCATCTTGCACTACCCCTTGCAGATCTTCATCACTTGTTTTGTCTGACCATAAAGCAGTCTCCTTTGAAATAACATTGAAGCACGAGATCCCTTTCATCCAAGGTACCTTTAGAAATTTCTTTAAGGCAAACTTGTCTACTCCTAAGCTGTACACTGACAGTCTTCAAATCCCCATCAAACCCAGTTAACTCTGTTGAATATACAAATGTACACTGCCACACTATACCAGCATGTAAACAGCTGCACAGATGCAGCTGTACCCCACAGAAACAAATGCAGGGCAAGTCCCAGAAATAAACACATGGTGGAACCAAAATATTGACAAGGTTTATAAAAAAAAAGAATTTTTCCCAAAAGTAAGAGTAATTGTCTGAGTGATAGAGCCCTTGTTATCGAAAAACTCTTCAGTATCTTAATAAAATCCACCAAAGCCATGTTTCAAGCTAAAATAGCTACTCAAGCCAAAGATAAATTGCAAGGTCTTTAGTTATTTTCATAATCTGAAAAGCACAATGCAGGAACACCCTGAGCCGATTGTGAACAATGCTGCCTGCACTGAGGCTTAAGATGTGGGCCAGTAAATTTAGCTCCAACTTTACCCGTCTGTCTTCTAAGATATACCTGAAGTTGGCTCAACTCCAATCATTATACAAGACCAAGTCCTAAAAGTGCCATTAAAAATACAGCATTGATGAGTCCTCACAATATCCCTGGATGCATATTTATTAGCATGAAGCTCTATTTAGCCACACCTGTAACAAGATTTTGGTTTAGACAATAAGCTATCCGAGTTGCCTATTGACATCCGAAATTTGAAGAATTCTCTCAATTCCTCATTTTTGGCTCTGGAAAGAGAGTAGGGAGATTAGTGGCCTGGTTTGGAGTTAATTTGGAAGATAAAAACTAGCTGTAAATGAGGGGCTCATTCTCAAGGTATCTTTTGTTACAAAGATGAGGAAGGTTGACTCAGCATTAAGGCTTGCAACTCTGATTCTTCTCTGGCAGAAGTCAGAGTACTTAACACATTTCCTGGAAAACTACTTCATTTCACTCTCATGCACTGGTTCAAAAAGTACAAAATCAAGATCTCAAGAAGGGGCCACTAGTTTAGCAGGTGAACGAACATTTAAAACCTCGTTGAACAACTGTTCCACTTTGAGGCAAAAGTAAAGGGGGGGCAAATCTAAGGGCACATTAGAAGAAGTGGCTAATAAATCTTATTGGAAGAGAAGGAAAGGCCAGGCCAGACAACTCTCACAAATATTGAATAGCCAGAGACATCTGGGTGCAGATTCTTAGCATGGCCTGAAGAGAGTCCTGGTTCTTAGCTGGGCACCAAGTAGAAGCTTTCCCCAAATATGATGATTTTCTTGCAGCTCGTTTCTTAGCTCTTTTATTACCTGCTGCATACTCGGGGGGGGGGGGGGACTTTGTAATAAAGTCCATTCTGTGAGAAAGCTTGCAGCAGTTGCCCTTGGCCAGTTTCATAAGAATGTACCTGTCCCAATGTTACCACTATAATCTTTTGGAGATTTAAAGAAACCGTGGTTATCCAAGTAAAGGAAGGAAAAGCGTAGAGGGACATTCTCATCTAGGGAAATGAAAATCCATCCATTTTCCAAATCCTACTGCATGTTGTCCTTGTGCAGAGCTTCTGTAGCTGTAATGATGCACAGTTCAGAGGATACAGTCTGCAAGGCCTGAGTCCTACAAGCTTCTGGTGTGGTTGTGGTAGAGGGCTTGTGAGAAGACTGATGTACAATGGGTTCAACCACCTCAGCAGGTACATCTGATTCAGAGACTGTTTAAGATTAATCCTCTCTGAATCTTTTTAAGTTTTTTCTTGGGCGGGACGATGACATCTGAGGCTTCTGACATGGTGGACTGGGCCAACCATTTAAGGTGCTGGGTCTCAAGGAAGGCATTTGAGTGGAGAGCCTAGACAGAACAGTTTTTGGAACGAATGACCAACAAATGCAGCAAGCTTTGCACCCGTGCTTGCAGGATTAGACAAAACAGGCAGTTTGTGTGCAAGTCCTTGTCCTGAGTTTGCCTACCGCACACACACACACTTACCCCTCCTAGCTGACATTTAACAATGAAAGTACAGACAACTGTTTAGAAAGGAAGGACTCCAAATGGGGGACTTATCTGAATCAGACAACAGAAGCTACAGTACTAAACAACAACAGTCCTGATGCAATGATCTATGTTTGGGCTGGTAATGGAGTAGTACGAGGATCTCATGCACATGTCCATTTATATTACCCTACGCTGATGAGCTGAGGTAATCATCCAGACGTATTCCCTTGGAATGGTAATGCTTTGGTATGCCGTCAGGGCTTCAGTGAGTTACAACCCATCTGTAGTGAATACTGCAACAGTGATTGGTAGGACGGCTTCTGTTATATTAAATAGTTACACAACTGTACTTTTTCCCGTACCCACCACAGGCAACTGAGCAGCCATAGAGGATGTGCTAATCTTTTAGTCAGTAGTGGCTTCCTGAGGAGCAATACCAGAGGGAATAAGAGAGGAATCACTCTGAGGAATGACTTATGTCCACAGCAGAATTGCTACCCTTTGACTAAAGCACAAGAGCAGGACTGAAAAATAAGCTTCACAAGCACATTTCCTTTTCTTGTAGACCTTTGAAAAATTAAAAAAAGGTACTGGGACTTTGGTCCATGTCCAAGAAGTAGGTAGAACTGCACAGATGCATCACAGAAGGCAAAAGGAAGCTAGTTTTCTTCTGTGATACTTGGCTATTTGGAGAACTTCGTATCTTTTAATAGCATCTGTTACTATTGCTATGCATAGTGTAAAGTGTTGTTTTTAAGGACTACTTGTGTAGAGTTTGATAACTGAAGTGTATATGTTGTTTATATCTAGACACTCTGCTTGCCTTATCAGTTTTATGTGTATGCTCCTAAATACCTGGTGAACCTGTTAACCTCCGTTTGCTTATACCTGCATTTTAATTACAATTATCACCTCTCATTATTTTTCTCCAGTTTTATTCTGCCTCTCTACAGAATCTATTTTTCTCCCAGATTGACTTACTTCCCAATCAGGAAAGTTTCCCCGAAGTGACAGGAAAGGAATTTCAAGAAAGTATGTTATATGGAACTAATTCTAATTTAATTCGATTGTAACGTTACTCTAACACTTACTAGGGGCTAGGATAGGACTCCGGCCTGTGAAGCCTGCAGCCAAAGCCCCCATATCTACCTCATCCCATCTCATCATTTCCTTTACCTTTCTAACCCCTAGAGTAATTTCCTCACCCCACATATTTTATTCTGGCGACTAGATAGCAGTCTTTACCCACCTATAACCTCTCCTCTCCAAATTTTCTCACCATAACATATCTCTAGTTTCTTTTTTCACCCTCTTTTTTTCTCAAACTGCTTGTTAATTAGTCCTACCTACCTCTGACTTTCATCCTATGCCCCCCCAACACAGTCCCTTAAGCACACCTCTAACAAGCCTGATTCACCCTCCGTACTTACCTTCACCTTACAAATAGTTTTTTTAACACTATCTGTCCTGCCGACTTTCTTTTCTTGGGTCTACCTGCTCCGTTCATCCTGAAGGCTCAGTCCGCTCCCCTACTCCCAAATTCCACCCACCCCAGTACACCTGACCTTATACTTCCCTAGCCACACCCCCAACACTAGAAAACCAACCAACCAACCAACCACCTGCATTGCTCTTATCAGTTTATAATTTTTGGCACCTTTTTGTAAACCCAATCTGTTCAACAGCTAACTGTCCCTCTCTTACCCCACCACGCAACTAGTTTTCAATTCTGCCAACTATCTTAATCTCCTCTTCCCTACACCCCTCACTATGTATAGCCACTGCTGGTCAACACACCTTAACATCCTTCTCCTATCCATTGGGCTAACCTTTCTATTGATCTCATGACCTAACTTGTTATCAATCCCTTCCTTTGCTAAATTTCAACACCCCCTAAGACAAACAAGCCCCCTCACGCCTATAACCTCTCTAACACACAGTAACTTAACATCTTCTTCATTTTACCTTCTTCCACAGTTTCATAGACTAATCCATATTAAATATCACCAATTGAGAAAAGCATTTTGATATGTTTACAGAGAGAAAGGTCCATCATTTAACCCTCATAATTGTTTACTGCTACATGGTGACATCCACCCAAACCCTGGTCCTAACTATACCACCCTTAATACTTCATCAGCAAATATTTCTACTCCTCCCTCACTCCCAAAAAGCCCAGACTTTCTACTTATAGGTCACCTCAATATACGCAGTGTAAATTAATAAAATAACCCAGCTACATGCCCTATTAGACACCTATTCCTTTGACATCTTATGCCTTACTGAAACTTGGCTTAAACTCACAACTAAAGGCAGTGACATTGTCCCACCAGGCTATAACATTCTCAGACATGACCGTCTAAATAAAAAGGGTGGTGGGGTAGCAATTCTGTTCAAATCTGAATTGAAGGTCACAGCACTAGATACCCATCCACCACTACCTAATAATGCTGAAATTCTAATCTTTAAGCTCCAAATTAATACAAAAAAAGCTGTATACATTATTTGCTCATATATACTCCCAGGTAATAACATCAGTACTCTTGAAAATACCCTTAGCTGGCTTTCCATGTCCCTACCACAAGAAACCATACTCCTTGGTGATTTCAATATTGATTGGAATGGATGTACCATTGCCAACCCAACTACTCATATAAACCTCTGGCTTCCAGCAAACCATTACCTTCCCTACCAGAACTCACAAACCTAGCAAGAAACAAACCATATTAGATTGGATACTAGTTAATAGTAAACCCCATGCCTATAAAACAGGTGTACTCCCAGATGACATTAGTGACCACTCTCCTACTTTCATTACTAGGCAAAAGACCCAGTTTCACAATCAAATAGCATTTAGAACCACCAGAAACAAGATAGACTTCAACCCATATAACTTCCAAGCTGAGCTCAAGCCTGCAATTGGTCACCCCTAAAATACCTACCTCGATGACATTGCAGTTTCTTTCTTTAACAAACAAATTTTGCAAGTCCTAGACCACCATGCTCCCACCTGCACTGTTAGAATTAAAAGCAAACCAGATTCCTGGCTCTCTAAAGACACCAGGCTTAACATTCTACTAAGAAATAAACTCTGGTCCAAACAAAGAAAAACTAAAAATCCAACTGACCACCTAAACTTTAAAAAACTTCATAATACTACAAAAAAAATCTATATTCCTTGACAAAAAGAACTACTACCTCAAATTCCGACAGACCCAACAGTAAAACCCACAAAAGTTCTGGTCAGGAATCAATAAACTACTCCACCCAGGATAGTCCAAAACAACTACCCCTTCAAACTTAGCTCAAACTTCTCCCAACCAAATTGCAGACACCTTTAATAAATTTTTCTCTGAAACAGTTCAGTCGCTAGCTAATACCTTACCACCACCAAACTGTCCTCACTACCCAACTTGCCCCAGATATTTAACCTCCAGCCTTTTCCAACATCTCTCATATACTCCCTACTTTTCAAACTTAAACCATGTACACCATCAGCTGACCTCCTCCCAGCTGAATACCTGCAAATTGCAGCTGGTGTACTTGCCTACCCTATTTCTATTTTAATAAACAGAACCATTTCGGAATCCTATGTCCCATCCACCTGGAAAGTCTCACATATTATCCCTTTGCATAAGGGAGGTACCTCTAATGACTTATCAAACTTCCACCCCATAGCCCTTCTCTCTCCTCTAGCTAAAATTATGGAAAGATGTATCCACCGTCAGTTATTGCATCATCTCCTCCAAAATTATCTACTAGTGGACTGCCAACATGGTTTCAGACCTTACCATAGTACTACAACTGCTCTTTTATCCTTTACAGACTGCATTAATAAAAATAGGAATACTAACCAGCTATCTTCTGCCCTTTTCATAGACCTCTCAAAGGCCTTTGATATGGTTAACCACCAGCTGTTGACAGGGATACTTAAATCACTTTCTCTTGATTCTAAATTAGTACAATGGTTCCAATCCTATGTGGAAAACAGAAAACAAGCAGTCCTGTGGGACAATAAACTATCCTCTCAGCTTCCAGTCACCCTTGGAGTTCCACAAGGATCAATTCTTGGACCACTCCTTTGTACTATTTTCATTAATGATCTGAAAACTTCCCTTCCCCAAGCTATGTGCATACAATATGCCGATGATTCAGCTCTGATATGTGCCGCATCTTCTCCAGCAGAACTACAGTCCAATACACAAACAGTCTTCAACCAAGTAGAAAACTGGTTCCATCAAAGATGTCTCTTCCTTAACCCAAAAAAAAACTAAATTATTACTTTTTACTCCTACATAGAAACCCCCCCTATAAATCTCATAGTTGCATCAAATAATGGCAGAGAAATTGCTCCCGACACCACCACCAAACTCCTGGGTGTAACTATTGACAACAATCTCAACTTTAACACACACATAAATGCAACTATTAAATAAGGTAATAGAAAACTTGGATTCCTTTATAGAATCAAGCCCTCACAGCCTCAGCTAAAATTTCCATTGCTCAGACCCACCTCATTTCCACCCTTCTCTACGCCTCCCCTATCTATACTAACTTATCCAAAAGCAACCTGAATAAACTAGCAACCTCCTACAATAACATAGCCAAATTTGCCACCGCTGCCTCCTTTCGTACCCACCATTGCCATAATTTTAAACTTCTAGGATGGCTGGAAGTTCACAACCAAATGCTGTAACTCATTTTTATCCACAAGATCGTACATCATCCTACAAATACTCCCATACTCTGTAACCTCTTTAACTCCTATAAAAATTTACCAACCATAAGATCCGCAAAAAAGCTACAATTAGCCACCATAAAATCCAACAACAAATCCGGGGACTGCCTGTTCTCAAATGCTGTTGGCAATACTTGGAACAAACTTCCAAGAGAAGTAACATCCCTGATTTCCACCAACCTTTTCAAGAAACAATTGAAAATCTTCATTAAAAACCAGTGGCTCTGCCCCTGCTCTAATCCTGACTGATACTAATTCTCCTATTTGTCTAAATATTTCTCAACTAAAAACTTTTTTTCTGATATTTTCTCTATGCTCCACACTGTCCTTGAATCAAAAAAATTTTTTGTCCGACTGCTTATTGACTGCCCTGCTGTCCTGAGGAAACTCATGTACAGTAAACGTTTGTTATTTTTCTTTCTTAATACAACTATAATATAACCATCTGTCTTCTATGTGTAACCTATAACTGATTTTAAAAATTTTTGCTAAGCTGTTGCTATACTTATGTAAGTTTTTTGTTTTACCACTGTTTTTGTGGACTCTATGTATGTATAAAATTTTTGTCTCGGAGCTTTTCACTGAAAATGGACATATATCCAGTTAGACTAGCCCGGTCAACAAATGTAAAGTAAAATAAAATAAAATAAAATAAATAAATAAATACACTCAGGATCCAAAATGGTTAATTGGAGGTGAATGTCTCTGCTTGACTTACAAAGCCATGTCTGACCCAGCTCTGTTAGAAATGCTACATCTAAAAAAATCCTAATCCCTCCACACCACCCGCTCTAGAGACCTCAACCTCATTACTACAATCAACAGAACATGATGGAGGGACAGGTTCATAACCCAGAGACTGCCCATTCTATGGAATAGACTTCCCATATATGTCAAGCAGAACACCTCACTGGCCCTCTTCAAGAGAAATCTTGATGAGTGGATGGGAAATAGAAAATTCACCCCAGGGATCACTCCAGTGGCTTTACTCAACAGAGGCACTGTGAACCAAGGTCGGGTGTCACGATGCCAGGGTAATACTATGGGCTAGGCTTGTAATGGCTCCAGGGCATTAGCCTATTACATACCTATGAAGCTATGAATGTAGAGGCAAGCACCACACACCTTACGCAGTCTCAATACCACACCGTTAGTTAGAATACTGTACTTACTCTCACAAAAAGTTCCAGACACTGAAATGATACCCCTTTATGAAAGTTCAAAAGCACCAACAACAAAAACTGCCAAAAGGAAAAGTGGAGCATTCAGTGAAACAGAGCATGTAAGCCCCTGTACTCCAAGGTGTAATGGAAAAAAAACAAGAGCAATGCTGTATTCCATGCCAAGAACCCTAGAACTTCATTATGGACACTTCCAAATCTGAAGAGGAGAAATACTTCTTATAAAACTAAGAAAGAAAGAAGAGAGACTACTGCGGAAGGTTATCCCCAAAGGGAAACTTATCTGCCTAACCAAAAGTAGCTTAGCCAATAACTAAGCACTGTAAATGTTAATTTGTGAGCAGCAGCAAATTCTTAACACTGTGCCATAGCCATTATTTAATCCATATTCTTACAGAGGTCCATAGCTATGGCGCATGAAGATGCCATAAAGCTTTGGAGGAAGGCTGGTGAGGTGGACGAAACATAGCAGAACATCCCACATAGCTTAGGCTACTGCAGCATTAATCTGATGATCATCATTTCACACAATGTATCATTAACAATGTGCTTTATTTTTTATCCTCAATACCCCAGGACTATCTTAATGTCACTTCAGGTCCAGCTTCTTTAGAAGGAAATGAGGCAAAGAACACGAGACCTAAAGCCTGGCTTATTCATCTGTTGGTACTCAATGCAGCTTTTTCTTTGGAATTCCTCCTTAGCTTTTAGGCCCATTGGGAAAAGGTTCTTCAGTGGAATATTGTATTTCCAACCAAGTCAGACAAAGTTCTACTTGGGCAATCTTTTAAGGTTAGTCTTTACTACTGGTGGGGGGGAGTAAACATTTACGCCAGAGTTATGCAAGACTGTGCTTGATTTGGGATGTAAGCCATATTAAGTGCTTGATAATGATGGCAAGAACTTTAAGTTCGTCTACCTAAAAGGTGTATATGGCTAGGCATATGGTCCCCCATAATCAGTTGCCTAGTATTATTCCTGTGTTCCTATTTTGAAGCCTGTGAAGAAAACTTGGGTGCCTTAATTTTGTTCTCTAAATCTTGAGGAAACCTCTGAGCCACTGTATCTGGTTCTTTAATTTTTTTTTGTAGTTTTCCGTTCTTCAGTCCTTTATGCATTTGAAGCCTCATGCCTCCATATTTTTGCTAACCATTCTTTTATTCAGAGTGTCGTGTTTTCAACCAAAAGGTTTAACTACATACATTTGACAATGGACATTGGACCACATCCTTCATAAGATGGCTCCTAGCAGATGTTACATTTTATTTCCAGGACTAAACATTTGAGGAAGTTTTGCAATTTTTTCTTTTGCAACAACCAAGTTTGGAGCCCAGATGGATAAACCATTCCCAAATGACCACTGGTTGCATGGAATTTTACTACAGCTCTGTGGTTAAGCTAGTTCAGGATCCCTTGGAGCCCATTCTGCAAAGGTGGGAGGCTTCAGTAGCAGTCTACACTCCTCACCTTTATAAAACTTTGTAATTCCAAAGGCCAGAAGTGGTTTTGCCATGGTGATAATCAATGGAATAGTAGCTATAGCAATACTTCCCCCATCTCCTTAGCTCAAGAATTGGGACAAATCCAAAAATTGTGTATGACAAATGCCCAAAACCAGGGACACAGTTTAAATGTTGCGCATATATATATTGCGAGCAGGCCCTGATGTGCCTAATGGTTGTTTTAAAGGTTGTCATTGTCATCATTTGCATAAACTCAAACTTATTTCTTTTGCCGAAAATGTTAAAACTGTGTACATCTGTAATCCCATGTCAGGACTGCAAAGGGTCTACTGACCAGTTCACTTACCAGGTTAAACAAACATTGATAGAACAACATTGTACTAGCATGCATTTTCTAAAGGATATGAAGCCAAACTTAGTTTAGTTCATTATTTGGTGACTCCATTGCTCAACAGTTTTCCCAAAAACTCAGGTTTATGAGGACCAGATAAAAAATATGGAGGAAGTAGTGGCATTCTTAAAAAATCAGAATAGTTGAGGCCTATGCCTAGAGTCTCTATCCATCTTCTAGATAACATTGACCAGAATACTATCCTTTCAGATATTGTGAAGGGATATCCAAAGACAATATACTGCAGCCATGTTAAGTATTTATGATAGCAGTGGGGGACTTCATTGACCTTATACTGGCAGTGGATTCCCTATCCCAGCCCCACTGTAGTATTTATCCGTTGTTCTGGACCTTTAGTTTTGGTGCTGTGATGAAGAATGAATGCATTGGACAGCTGTTGTCACTCTACACAGCAGCATAGTGCATTAGGGTCTTTTACCTGGTAAAAAACTAACCGTAGGTAAACAGAGTTCGATGGCCAAATATAGCAACACCTCTCTTTAACCTGTAGTATGTCACAATCACAACAAGGTTGATGGTTGAAGAGCTGTAGCCTAAAGAAGTTTGTTGGCAGGACAATGAGCTTGGTGGCTGTAGAATGTTGAGAGTGAAAAGCTTCACTAAATTTTAAATTTTAAAGCCAAGAGCTTGATATTCAGAGATGCTTAATTCTGTAGGTCAAACCATTAGCTGTAACTGCAGATAAAACTTGCACATTACACACAACAAAACATGCTTGTGCTGGAGAAGCAAATCTCCACTGCTCCCATCATCAAGGGGTCTGCCTTTTATTAATTACAACAAGAGAGCTCAGAAACTTATTTCAGTTCATGACATTTTTGTTATATTTCAAGGGTATGCAATGCAGGGGTAGTTATACAGATAAATATCTTACAAGTCTGTGTTAGCCTACAGTAACCGAAATTGTGTCTGAGCTGATCAGCACATGTGGCAATTTAAAAAACACACTCCAGAAACAATGTACTACATGGTTTTAAAACAAAAAATATACACTTTTTCTAATATTTGTATATATTGCACATTATGCTCCCCATGCCAGTAACATTGGTTGTGCATTCATTGATGGATTAACATACAGTTGCTGTGTAGAATACTGTACTACATATCTTGGTCATTCCCCAAAGAGGAAGTACCTAACTGATGTCAGTAGAGCTTTACTTTGACCAATGAGGCAGTACCCCCCCCCCCCAAGAAAGCAATTTTTCTGTGCATTATTTGATAGTGACTGCCTAATATACTTTACAGAGTGTGGCAATTTTGTTAACCAAGATAATCTGAAGGGGTAGGACCCATTTTCAGCAGAGGGCCAAGGTGAAAAGCTCCAAGGGAAACAAAATTACTAATAAACAGGGCTGGCCTTGGGGCAACTGGTGCCCCACACACACACACTTACACACACAAACCCAGTGGGACCCATTTCCCCGGGACCTTTTAATGTGATTAGCCCCTTGAATATTTGACAAAAGGTGTCCCGGTTGATGCCATGGTGGTGGCTGCAGCCACCAAGAAGGAACTAGCTGATCCTTCAGTACCTGTCCATCCTCCTAACAAGGATTCTAGGACTATGGATAGGTACGGCAAGTGGATTTTTTCTTCAGCAACCTTTGCTATGCGATCGCTGAACTACTTGTGTCACTTCACCCGCCTTCAAAGAGATGTTCTTAAAGAGTTGGGAGGAGTTTTACAGGATCAGTCAGCTGCTGGGTCTCAGGATAAGATTAACTCACAGCTAGGAATCCTAAACTCCATTGTTAACTCCTCCATGCGACTCATTTCATATGCAGCCGATGGAGCGAGAAGGGCCGCAGGCACAGGAGTGGCTTTAAGGCGTCAATCCTGGATGCGGCTTTGTAATTTTGCAGATCCCTTCAAGGCGTCCTTCACAAACTCTCCCTTTGATGGCTCGACTTTGTTTGGACCTCAAGTGAAAGACACCTTGACTAGATGCGAACAAGATGGCAAGACTCTTTCTGCCGTAGGAGTCCGTTTCTCCACCCCTTCAAGACCTTACCCAAAAGGTCAGAAGGGAGGGAAAATGGGTTCCATAAATCTCAAGGAGTCACGCCTGGCGCTGAGGTCAGTTTACCCCAGAGGCAGAGGGGTAACAACAGACGCCGCCCTAGAGGCAGAGGCGATCCGCAGAATCAGGGTAGCAGGGAGCCTCTCTCTGACAAACCCTTCCAGCATCCCTGAGATGTTGCCCGATTGTCCACCTTCGGAGGCAGTCTGGGGAAGATTATCGCTGTACCCCAAAGCCTGGCTTTCCCTTTCTCAAGACAAATGGGTACAGTCGATCATATCCGAGGGTTACAAAATTCCCTTTATTCAAACCCCAGTTCAGCAAAAGGGAACCCTTCCAGACGTTTTAAGGGAACTAGCAGTACCAGAGATTTCAAAACTGCTAGCAAAAAGAGCCATCCAGCCAGTCCCAGCAGACCAAATAGGATCCGGGATCTACTCAAGGTTCTTTTTAGTACCAAAAAAGACAGGGGACTGGAGACTGGAGACCAATATTAGATCTCAGCAAACTAAACAAGTTTGTAAAGAAAACAAGATTCCGGATGGTCACGCTTCAGTCCATTCTACCCTTTCTGGGCAAGGAAAATTGGATGTGCTCGGTAGATCTTCAGGATGCGTACTATCACATAAAAATTCACAGGCGCTCCAGAAGGTTTCTCCGCTTTCGGCTGGGGACCAGTCACTTCCAATTCAGAGCCCTGCCATTTGGACTCACTACAGCCCCCAGAGTGTTCACCAAATGTATGGCAGCGGTTACGGCTCACCTGAGACATCAAGGATTCCAGGTGTTTCCATATCTAGACGACTGGCTCCTCACTGCCACCACCAGGCATCAACTTCTCCAAGCCAGAGATTACACCATTCACATTTGCAGAGGGCTAGGGATTTCTATAAATTTCGAAAAATCTGCCTTGTCAATCTATTACTTTTATAGGCACCAAATTGGACACCGTACAACTTTCAGCAAAGTTAACAGACCAAAGGATCTTGGACATTCAAAATCACGTCCAGGTGATTCTTCTCAGCAACAAAATTCAGGCCAGATTTGCTCTGAAAGTATTGGGTCTTATGGCGGCCGCCATAACACTTCTTCCCCTTGCCCGCTTTTACATGCGTCTTCTACAGTGGATGCTGTTCGCCCAATGGTCCTTTCAACAACTTCCCATGCGTCACAGGATCATAATAACTCCAATTTGCAAAAGGCATCTGACCTGGTGGATATCGTCCCCTCAAGTCCATCAGGGCAGACCCTTTGTTCCTCCCGCCCCGGTCGCCACAGTTACGTTGGACACCTCCCTGATCGGGTGGGGGGGGGCATTATCAGGGCAGGATGATCCATGGCACTTGGCAACCTTTCGAATGCCACCTGCACATAAATGTCCTGGAGATGAGAGCAGTGCTTTTAACGTTGCAAGCCCTCAATGACTCTCTTCCCCTGGGAACTATTGCAGTCCAAACGGACAATATGTCCGTAGTGTGGTATATCAACAAGCAGGGCGGAACCAAGTCCTATCCACTGTGTCGAGAGGCTCTCAGACTTTGGCAGTGGGCAATCTCTTCTCAGCGGTTTCTGATAGCAACGCATATCCCCGGGAAATCCAACATCATAGCGGACAGGTTGAGCAGAGCTATTCTCATGCCTCACGAGTGGTCTCTCAAACAATCTGTGACGGAAAAGATTTTTCAGAAGTGGGGCCTTCCTTGCTGCGACCTTTTTGCTACACCTCAAAACAGCAAATGCCCCGACTTCTTCTCTCTCTTCCCCCTTCCAGGCCATCCCCCCAGAGACGCTCTAACCCAAGATTGGCCCCGGGGACTTCTTTATGCCTTTCCTCTGATACCTCAAGTAATTCAGAAAGCAACCACCTTGAGAGCCAAGTTGATTCTCATTGCCCCTTATTGGCCTCGACAGATATGGTTTCCGTTCCTACATAGTTGTCTTTTGGTACAGCCATGGCATCTGGGCCCGGTTCCAGATCTTCTGACCCACCAGTTGGGGCAGCTGCACCAATCCATACCTTCTCTCAACCTCACTGCTTGGTTGCTCCGCTTCCATCCGTAGCCAGGCTTCCTATGATTTCTAATCCCGTCCGGGATATCATAGTAGCTTCCCTTAAATCTTCCACCAGAAGGATTTACACTAGTAAATGGCGACGTTTCTCCTTCTGGGCAAAAGCTAGGAATATAGACCCCTATACTGCTCCGATTCATTCGGTGTTGGACTTCCTAGCCGAGATTTTTCATTCAGGATCTTCTTCCTCCACAGTAAAAGTTCAGCTGGCAGCCATTTCAAATTTTCATATAGGCTTGTTGGACCACAACATTATGTCACATAAACTTTGCAAGGCATTCCTTAGAGGTATTTTTTTACTTAAACCTCCGATTAGAGACCCCCCACCACAGTGGGATCTAAATTTAATTTTAGCATCCTTGATTCTTCCCCCTTTCGAACCTGCGGCTGCCTGTTCATTGAAATTTCTTTCTTGGAAGACACTCTTTCTAGTTGCCATTACTTCTTCCAGGAGAGTATCTGAGCTTCATGCCCTCTGCATTCGTCCTCCCTACTTAATCTTCCACAAAGACAGAGTTTTTCTCCAAGGACTAATCCGTCTTTCTTACCCAAAGTGGCATCGCAGACGAACTTAAATCAATCCATTGATCTTCCAGTTTTTTTCCCACATTATTCTAATAGAGCGGAACAAAAACTACATTATCTTGATGTTCACCGCCAACTCAGATATTATCTGGACAGAACCAAACATTTTAGGAAATCTGATAAACTGTTTTTATCCTATGCAGAGAACAGGAAAGGCCTTCCAGTATCCAAGGTAACTCTATCTAGATGGCTGTCTTCTGTGATTACTTGCATTTATCAGCTCAGAGGTAAAGAGTTGATTTCTAGGCCAAAAGCCCATTCTACCAGAGCTCTAGCTACATCTACAGCTTTTCAGGCTAGACTTCCAATAGACACTATTTGTGCAGCAGCCACATGGGCCTCTCCTCATACCTTTGTTTCACATTACAAATTAGACTTGGCCTCCAGAGACAGAGCGAATTTTGGTTCCACCGTTCTCAAGAGTCTGTTCCATTGAGCCACCCAGGATAGAGGTGCTAGGGACGCGGTCCCATCCAGCAAGAATGAAGGCGAGATTAACAACTTAACATTAAGAAGTTATGTACCTACCATAATGTTCCATGTTAGTTGTCTTCTCTCGCCTTCTTTCTTGCGTCCCGCCCACCATCCCCCTAGCCTGGTCAGACCGAGAAGATTGTGCCTCTTCCCTTAAGAGGCTTAATCCTTTTTTCTAGCTAATCAGCTTTCTAGTGTCACTAGATTAGGTTGATCCTTTTCGGGGGATTATTATTATTATTACCTCTTCCTCCTCCTCTCCAGTTGGAGGAATATATTGCATAATTTCCTTAGCTACCAAACGAGATCTGGGTAGTCTTCGCCTTGCATCATGGGATATAGGGTTGCCTCGAGCTGGTAAAATTAGCTCTCGAGCTTTAGTAAGTGGCCGAGTCGGAGCCGAGGATCGGCTCCGAACCCATCCAGCAAGAAAGAAGGCGAGAGAAGACAACTAACATGGAACGTTATGGTAGGTACATAACTTCTTATTTTCAACCAAAAGGTTTAACTACATACATTTGACAATGGACATTGGACCACATCCTTCATAAGATGCTCCTAGCAGATGTTACATTTTATTTCCAGGACTAAACATTTGAGGAAGTTTTACAATTTTTTCTTTTGCAACAACCAAGTTTGGAGCCCAGATGGATAAACCATTCCCAAATGACCACTAGTTGCATGGAATTTTACTACAGCTCTGTGGTTAAGTTAGTTCAGGATCCCTTGGAGCCCATTCTGCAAAGGTGGGAGGCTTCAGTAGCAGTCTACACTCCTCACCTTTATAAAACTTTGTAATTCCAAAGGCCAGAAGTGGTTTTGCCATGGTGATAATCCATGGAATAGTAGCTATAGCAATACTTCCCCCATCTCCTTAGCTCAAGAATTGGGACAAATCCAAAAATTGTGTATGACAAATGCCCAAAACCAGGGACACAGTTTAAATGTTGCACATATATATATTGCGAACAGGCCCTGATGTGCCTAATGGTTGTTTTAAAGGTTGTCATTGTCATCATTTGCGTAAACTCAAACTTATTTCTTTTGCTGAAAATGTTAAAACTGTGTACATCTGTAATCCCGTGTCAGGACTGCAAAGGGTCTACTGACCAGTTCACTTACCAGGTTAAACAAACATTGATAGAACAACATTGTACTAGCATGCATTTTCTAAAGGATATGAAGCCAAACTTAGTTTAGTTCATTATTTGGTGACTCCATTGCTCAACAGTTTTCCCAAAAACTCAGGTTTATGAGGACCAGATAAAAAATATGGAGGAAGTAGTGGCATTCTTAAAACATCAGAATAGTTGAGGCCTAGGCCTAGAGTCTCTACCCATCTTCTAGATAATATTGACCAGAATACTATCCTTTCAGATATTGTGAAGGGATATCCAAAGACAATATACTGCAGCCATGTTAAGTATTTATGATAGCAGTGGGGGACTTCATTGACCTTATACTGGCAGTAGATTCCCTATCCCAGCCCCACTGTAGTATTTATCCGTTGTTCTGGACCTTTAGTTTTGGTGCTGTGATGAAGAATGAATGCATTGGACAGCTGTTGTCACTCTACACAGCAGCATAGTGCATTAGGGTCTTTTACCTGGTAAAAAACTAACCGTAGGTAAACGGAGTTCGATGGCCAAATATAGCAACACCTCTGTTTAACCTGTAGTATGTCACAATCACAACAAGGTTGATGGTTGAAGAGCTGTAGCCTAAAGAAGTTTGTTGGCAGGACAGTGAGCTTGGTGGCTGTAGAATGTTGAGAGTGAAAAGCTTCACTAAATTTTCAATTTTAAAGCCAAGAGCTTGATATTCAGAGATGCTTAATTCTGTAGGTCAAACCATTAGCTGTAACTGCAGATAAAACTTGCACATTACACACAACAAAACATGCTTGTGCTGGAGAAGCAAATCTCCACTGCTCCCATCATCAAGGGGTCTGCCTTTTATTAATTACAACAAGAGAGCTCAGAAACTTATTTCAGTTCATGAAATTTTTGTTATATTTCAAGGGTATGCAATGCAGGGGTAGTTATACAGATAAATATCTTACAAGTCTGTGTTAGCCTACAGTAACCGAAATTGTGTCTGAGCTGATCAGCACATGTGGCAATTTAAAAAACACACTCCAGAAACAATGTACTACATGGTTTTAAAACAAAAAAATATACACTTTTTCTAATATTTGTATATATTGCACATTATGCTCCCCCATGCCAGTAAAATTGGTTGTGCATTCATTGATGGATTAACATACAGTTGCTGTGTAGAATACTGTACTACATATCTTGGTCATTCCCCAAAGAGGAAGTTACCTAACTGATGTCAGTAGAGCTTTACTTTGACCAATGAGGCAGTACCCCCCCCCCAAGAAAGCAATTTTTCTGTGCATTATTTGATAGTGACTGCCTAATATACTTTGCAGAGTGTGTCAATTTTGTTAACCAAGATGATCTGAAGGGGTAGGACCCATTTTCAGCAGAGGGCCAAGGTGAAAAGCTCCAAGGGAAACAAAATTACTAATAAACAGGGCTGGCCTTGGGGTAACTGGTGCCCCACACACACACACTTACACACACAAAACCCAGTGTCTCCATCCTGGTCTACCTACACCATGTGATTTACTTTTTTCTTCATTTTTCTCACAGGTTACCTTACTCTTTAGATTTTCCCCTTTTTCATTCATTACATTTTAAATACATACATACAGGAAAAGTGCTCCTGCTAGAGCGGTGCCCTAAGCGGACTCCTAGTTGGCCTATGCCCAAGGCCAGGTATGCTAATAAAATCAGGTACATCATATACAGTACTGTTAAATTATGTTGGGATGTTTTATATGGGAAAAAGAGTGGGGACAACTGGAACTTTCATGAGGGCTGTATGCAGTTTCTGTCTTTCCGTGGAACTATGTTAAGAGCTTGACTTGGAGAATGCTTTTCAGACCCGGCAATCACAGCTGTTGGAGGTTCGCTTACTCATGCCATTACACAAGCTGTAATGTCTCTCGACTTGCTTGATATTACTGCGTATGCAGGAAAGAAGTCAAGCTGGGAGTCTGTTTGCTGAGTGGCTTATATAGCGAGCAATTCAGTTAATCTATTCTTATGATGAAACTATGAGCAGTTTCATCTCCAAGTGAAAAACTTACTCTTATCCAAGGGATTTTATTTATTTTTGATTGCATATTTACTGAGGTGAAGCAGAGATTATGTATGCCATATTGCAGGCTTAGCCTGGCTTGCAGAATACAAATAGCCTAGAAGAGAATTGTTAATACAAGGAGTATTAGTATAGACAACATTATAGTACAAAAACATGACTCAAAGTTGAACACAATACAATGTTTACATATTTTATGTATTGTGATAGAATTAAGCTGTTCAAGGGGGAGACTAGTGTCAGAGAAAGCTATAGTTTTAGCTCGCTTTTTTGGCTGGCCAACTTAGTTTTGTTTTAAGAAATAAACCTACAACTGGAGGAGAGACTAAGCCATTTCTTCAGTAGCCACTGTGCATCACAGCCCATTACACAGCAAAGCAGTCCTAGAAGCAATGATGAAGTTGGGCATCTCCATGCATCCAAATATCTCTCAAAAACACTACTTGGGACTAGTAGAGGTGTACAAATTCAAATTAACATTTATCGCATGGATGTATAGATGTAACTTGCTTTGAGACAGGAGTACTAGAAAATTATGGTTTCGGGAGGTAATGCATACATGGTGTACTAAGTGCAATGTGGACAAGATTTGCAGAGTTTTTTTTTTTATTTTTTAAATTGTGAAATGGTGCAGAATGAATTTGCAAGTACAAAATGGATGCTTGTGGATATAACCCTATACCCAGATCTCTGCCATCTTTTTATCAACACTACACTGTAATGCCAATAGAGAATGAAACATCCAGCTACATTTGTTCTAGGAGTTGGTACCTTCAAGAAATATGCCCCCTGTTTTTGTGGTAATCGTAACTTGGGGCATGTACTCCTTCCCACTGCACTCCATTATGTGCTGTTGTAGAACAAGTTCAATTGTTTCTGCATCTACCAGAGTGGCTCAAAATAATAGTAAACCTTGTAGTAATTTGGTTCAGATTTTCTCTCAACAAAGTTCTTCAGAAACACCACCACCATATTTTATCCAGCTTTCTACACCAGTCAGAGCTAATAGTTCAAGAAGGAACAAGTAAGCACTGAAGTAGAGTTGTTTTTCGGTTCTTTCTAGCTACAAAAGAAATGGAGCCAGAAGCTTATTCTGAATCTTAGATTAAACCAGTTTACTTGAAGTTTCAAATGCTAACCTTGTTTCACTCCTCCGCAACCCCCCGTTCAGGAAGGGCTAGTTGTGCTGTTTGGTTATGAAGTGTTTGCCTTCATAAGTGTCAGATAAACTTTCTTTGAATCTGAGGAATTCTCATTTCCATTTTAGTTGTTCCTGTTATGCTGGCTTTCTTCAGTACAAAGTCTCCCAATTTAATATATGTAGATGATTGGACATTGATGTTTGCAACTCAGAAAATATGAATTTTGTGATGCAGATACAGGTTGCGAGGTTACAGCAGACATTTCACAATTGGGGACTATCTTGATGTGTAAAGGTAAACACACACAGCAATTCCTGCAACATACAGTTACTTCTTGGGACACACTAGTGGCCAATGAACAGTGAGGCCTCTGTAATAAAAAGAGGCCTAGTGGCTAGGGAGCTGCACCCACTACAAGTCAAGTTGCACAAAGATGTGCACTGCAGTGTTCTGGGTTTGTGTGTCCTTAAGCTCTTAAGAACAGAGTGCAACTGTCTTTGGCATATGCTAGACAAACATTAAATTCACCCCTTGCACTGAAAAATACACTGTTGGCACATACACCACACACACCAAGATTTCTGTTGGTAGCTCTGCGTTTCTGCACTCATTCTTGTACAACAAGTTTGTAAGGGTCCCCCCCCATCAGTGGGACAATGTACCGATTGCCTTGGTAATGACCTTCCCAGTTGGCAGATGTCAAAAGGTACACTAGGTGTTGCTTCAGTGTGCCGCTTCCCTGCCACAACAGTTCCCAGCTGATGAAGTGTTCAAAACTGTCCAGAAAAATAAGATGAATGGCATATTTCCAAATATGTCAGTCATACTGCTGGTGATGGAATGCCATTATTTTAAATGCAGCAACCTTGTCATTAATATAGTAAAGTAGGAAGTGGGTGTTGCCTCCTACTTTTGGATGAAGGGGTTATGCCTACTGCAGAAAAAACATTCGACTGTATTGAAATATCTTACATTGGCTGGTTCATTGAGAAGTCAGAATCTTCATCTAATTGTCCGGAAAGTCATTTAACCATCTCATATCTGTGCAACTGGCTTCTTTTAGCATGTCCAGAAGGTAGAACTTGGCTTTGGCAATTTCTCTCTCTCCCTCACCAGATCTTTGTGGTCGGTAATGTTTTCAGAATCTGGTGTTCATTAAAATAAGGCAAGAGACTTACTGTAGGATGGATGACACTTCCTTTCTAGTTTTCAGGGTAAGCATGGTAGCTGCAATTCCCAACTTAAAATGGAGCCTCACTAATTGAACTATTCAGGTTCTGATAGCTTACCTAATCTGTCCTTAATTCAGGAAGTTGGAGGTCCTTTTTGTCTATTAGTTTAATCATCTACAAGAATGGATTTGTGCCTGTACTGTACTTTTTAACCCTGCTATGTTTTCAGGAATATTTCTGCAATCAGTTAAATATCATTCAATCAAAATGCTCCAAAGCAGCCACCCATTCTGTGTCCTCAGAGTAGGTTTTGATTTCCATACAGCATTCTGAATTGTGATAACCACCAACAATGAGTGCTCTGTCTTTAGGAAATTGAAAGCTTCTTCACATCTTATCTTTGTTTACTTTCCATAAGATTATAAACATTAACATTATTTTAGTTTCTTAGAGGCTGCCTGACAGGTTGTTAACTCATGAAATTGTTACAAATAAGCAAAAGCTCTTGAATGCTAACAGCATTCGAAACATAAACAAGGAATGGGCAATCCCACATACCCCACTGCTAAAATATGCAAACTCTGGCATTATACAATGACCCCCCCCCATTAATGTTCTAAAACGTGCACGTTGTAAATCAGAGTTATACTAATGGAAAAAGGTCCGGTCGCCCGACTTTTTCCATTAGTATAACTCTTTTTTTAAAGCAACGGAGAACGCAAGACCTCCGTTGCTTTTTACACACTGTCTCGCTATGTTAAACGAGTTTAACATAGCGAGACATAAAGCTAACGGAGATCTTCCTATCTCCGTTGCTTTTTTTAAAGCTGTCTCGCTATGTTAAACTCCTTTAACATAGCGAGACACTTTGTAAAAAAGCAACGGAGATCTTGCTTTCTCAGTTGCTTTTTTTAAATCTGTCTCGCTATGTTAAATGGGTTTAACATAGCGAGACAGCTTTAAAAAAGCAATGGAGATTCTCCATTGCTTTTTTTAATCGCTATGTTAAACTCCTTTAACATAGCTTGACAGTTTGTAGAAAGCAACAGAGATCTTTCTTTCTCCATTGCTTCCGCCCACAGCTCTGATGTACTGCATAAGCATACGCAGTACATCAGAACTACCACAGAATACCAGGCAGCTGCGGAAGGGCAGCAAGGAGGCATTATACAATGCCATTATTTAAGAAAAGTAATTTTTTTTTGTTAAATAATGTCATTGTATAATAATAATAACCCACTTCTGGGTGTGGGTAATGCTGGATTTACCCACAGTTGTCTTTGGCCACTCGGGCTACACCCTCGTGACCAAACCACATCAACCGTGGGTAAATCCAGCATTACCCATACCCAGGCTTGGGTTATTGCTATAATATGACTTTCCAAGGAAAAGCGCAGCAGTTTCACAGTAACATTGCACAAGTTAGTGTGGATCACTAATGCATCACAGACGAGCATAGCTCACCTCCAGTGTGTACCTCCTGATGCAGGCAGGCCATCACTGTATTTTCCTCGTCCAAACTTCCTTTTTCGTGTCATACTTTACTGTAAAGAGGTAAAGAACTATACCCTTACACGGATAAAAGTGCTTATACGAACCGTGTTTGATTAGTAGCATGGGTACTGTAGGGGTTCTGTTGGGGGGGGGGGGTGAGAGTGAGCAACCAACCAATGTCAACTCTCCCGTCTTAGGAAGTAAAAGAATCTGCCAATGCCCACTACAGTGAGCAGCAATATTATGATCCATGGGGTCTCTGTGCTGCAAAAAAGGTGTACCTCTTAGTTGAAGGTTGAGCATGCACACTTCTGATGCAGCACCTAAAGTTTGCAGGGCCGCCAAGGGGTCGAAGGAGTTAGGGCATGCTCTCCATTAGCAGTAGTATACTAAGCAGTGTCCTCATTCTCCTTACCTGGGAGAGGCCAAGGCAGATCCAGAAGATCAAGTGATCAAGGAAGGAGGCTGTTCACAGCTTATAGTCAACTGCTGGGGGGGTACTAAGCATCTCTCCCTCTCTCTGACAGGAAGAGGGGTTCTTACCGACTCTGTATTAATATGTCCAGAGTATCTTATTGTTTTCTGTGGTATGTTGCACTACAATATGCATTTTCCTTTCTGCTTTCTCGCAATACATGCAACTCTATACCGTCTAACATAATGACCCAGGTTCCTTTCCTCTGCAGTTGCTGCTTGTACTACTCTTCCACTTAAAGCATGCATTAACGTTTTCATTGACTGTGATACAGAAGTGTGAAGCCTGCAACAGCAAATCCTATTAACACGCACACACCACTGAAGAACAAAGAAATAAATACAAAACAGGTTATACTGCAATTAAAAAAAAATGTTGAATTTTTTTTTGGGGGGGGGGGGTGCAACAAGAACCCTGCTTATTTACACCAACTCCAGGATTACTATTGCTCTGAATAAGAGGAATACTATGAGGTAACTTGAATGTGGCTCTCTCACATTTCCACTACACTTATGTTGTGGTATTCAACAACTCTCTCACGTCTGCCCTGCTGCTATTCCGGATATCTGCTTCCTCAAATATACTATTTTATAATATGTTTTTCCATTTTTGTGGCACAGTTGTACAACATTGACAAGAACTGGCCTCATTATTAACCCCTGTGTAACCCCAAGGAATGTGATTTTAAGTTTTGACTCCATATGCATGCAGACTGCCTTCCTAAAAATCCTTTCCCTAGTATTTATACTACCACCACTTTGCTTGTATTTTTAATATTGTTTCAGAATTCTCATTATCCAGACAAAGGGAAACATGTAGGGTAAAGAATCTTTACCAGAAGTAGCTATGTCCTAGAGGGGAAAGTGGATATCTGTTCATATTCCTGTGTAATGGATTAGGAGATGTGTGGAAGAAGGGAAAAAAACACCTTGTTCAACAAGACATTTTCAAAATGCTTGGTCCATTGTATCACATATATTTGAAATTCATCATTACACACTATACTTCTTAGACACATGAAGAGTGCATGCAAGTTGTGTGAAGCATTCATTTTTATATTCACTGTTGGTACACTGCCCTTTTTTCCCCCAAGCATTTCCCCAATGACAATATCATTAAACACCTTTAACATTTGTGTTGTACAATGTAAAACATTTCCTAGTTGTGATTTCTACAGCCTGAAGTCATTGAACCATACAACATAGCTTTAACAAACTATTTCACCTTAAACCAGCAAACACATTTTCATTTTTGGAAATGCTTCAAAGTTTTGCACAAAATTTGAAAATATATGCAAGGGACCCAAACTGTTCTTATAGAACAAGCACAAAGTCAAATAAAATATATATATTCCAAGACAAGGCTACAACATATTTAGTTGGACCCCCCGCCATAAGCTTCACTGGTCTGCTTGAAAGTGGGACCTCTGCTTTTAGATACCAGAACATAAAAATTACCACTTGTACTTCCAAATTTTCAGAAAAATAATATAATAAGCTATTTGATTTTAAAGCCCAAACATAATATGTGAGAATTATCTTCCTTTTGAAAACTTTACTCTCTTATGCAAAGTTTGCAGGCATTTAACTACTTTTCATATTTAATTTCTCATACAAATAATTTGGAACTTACCAAACTTTATATTAGTAATAATCTATTACCATTTCTTCTGCATTTCATGGTGTTCATGCTGTCTAGAAACAGGCAGAGCAAAGTAATACTATCTGTAACTGAATGATCCATTTAGCAAATCTCCACCCACCTGCAGGAGAGTAGACAATTTCTGCAAAACAGAGAGCACCTGGTAGTCATTTAGCTACAAGACAGCATCCTCACTAATTTAAAGTGCCTGAAGTGTGATACTAAAAGTATAGTATTGGTTGTTTAAGTCATCTAGGTTATTTGAAATAGGAAATTCTTGGGATTAGGATAGATGGCTTTGCTCTTTTTTTTTCCAATTTATTAGCACATTATGAAGACAAACCACATACAAGACTGTTTTGATGTAAGTCCACTTTTGGACTTTCTCAAACTTATTAGCTGTTTTTGAGATGGGAATCTCCTAGTTGCTGCAAATTCTGAACTTTAAGGGGAAATAAACAATAACCTGTTTAAGTATAAAGCAAACACAATTCAGTAACATGGCTGCCCTAAGTTTAATCATGCTGAAGTATATGCCATTGAATTTCACAGACATTTATATAAAAACACATTATTGCACATATGGCTTTGGACAAGTCAGAACCCTGCAGTAAAATAATCTCACTGATTAACCAAAAAAAAAAAAAAAAGAGTTGTTCAAGCAAGGTGGTCTTATGACACAAATCAAGTTTAATTGTTGTTTGTCTTTTCGGCTTTTCCAGATTAGGGGTCGCCACACACAAGTCAAGTTTATGTAAGTTTTCCTATTTCAAAAGTGACTTTTCAATTTTTTTCTCATGTAAAGTTATGAAATTTTGTAAAGCAGATGTTGAGATATGTCTGATTAGGTGTGACAGGAATTTATCAAGCATTTTAGTTTGTGCAGCTTTCAAGGTTACTGCTAGCTCTGTGGCTCAGTGAGATGAAGCCCTGACTGCACCTTAGGTAATCCTGTACTCTGGTGTTGAAAGAACCAATCAGGAATGATTAAAATGAGTGTTAGGGGTCGACTCGTCCATCCCATAGGTGGGTTGTAGTAAGGTCTCACTGATGCATGGCAACTAGGAAAGGACAGAATCAATAGTATTCTTCTGTAAGAAAACCACTCCAGTACTGACCAGCACCACATTTTACTGTAACTAGGCCAGGTGTGGGGAAGCATGTTTCAATAGCCTGTAATGTAGGCTGTACTTCTGCAGCATGTTTGTTGCCAACCCTATAGAGGATGGGGATTGGGGGCATGCAGAAGTCTCTTAACCCTTGCTAGATGGCAGCTGCAGTAGTTGGCTCTCACCTGTCACTCTGTGCCCTTAGGTACTGTGGAAGGGGAGAACAGATGTCCCTTTAGGGAATGGGGGCCTGATGGTCATAAGGGGCATAGCAGAAGGGGGCCAAAATATACAGGGGAAGAAAGAAAGAAATTACATTTAATAAACTTGTTAGATCCATTGTTTGAATTACCAGTATGTTAAAAAAACTGTTTAGCTTTTTAGTGCAAAAAAAGCCATGTGGTTTCAGGCTTGACTACTTTAACACAGAAAATGTGTATGTTATAAAATTGAAGTGGTCAGTATTCCTTATCAGATGAATTAGCTGGATACTTAATTTGAGAATAGCAGGCCAGGGTAAGGTTGTTGAAGTATACTTTGTATTTTTTTAAGACCTTATACTGCAGGATTCAGTCTCCTGTTTTGAAAAGCCTGTTGGAAGTGGACAGCAGTCCTCTCCCACATTTTTCTGCGGTTGCATATCCCTTAGTGATTCTGCACTGTAATCTCAGTTAATGGTGTTAGAAAGCAGCCCAGCCATAAAAAAAAATAGTTTTACTACATTGCTTCTTTTTTATCTTTACTGTCTTTGTGTCGACTGTCATCTGCTTGGACCATATTTTTTCTGTGTGCTTTTTTTACCTCCCTGTCTGCTGACCATTAAGTAACTTCCCGTGAGCCTCATCCCATTTGTTGCCCAATTGTGAACAGTGGTCACTGACCTGAGTGAGAGACTGTTAGAAGTAAACATCATCCAGGCAGGCATAAAGGTTGTTTTGACTGTAGTCATCCACAGAACGTTAGCTCTTTGTAGACTACCCTTGTCAAAACCATCTGGACTAGAAGCCCAAGAGACCCACGGGGAAAGGCTGATATCACCATCAGTTGTCACCCCAGCTCAATCCCTATTGTTACCATTTCTTTTATTCCTCATGATGTTAAGACCGTGTTTACACAGGTAATGCAGTGAATTGTTTTTTTCTGTAAGCCTTATCCTCTTCCCCTGGTGGGCATTGTGAACACTCATACCATAACAAGGGCCTCCTATACTAAGAACAGTTACAACTACCAGCTTGAGAGGACCACGCCCATGTCCCTGGTTACTGGCTATATCCTTGGCTGAAAGACCCATGAGGGACACTAGAGGTAGTGCAGTGGAATTTTGACATTCTCAGGAATAGTACTGGACTAAGAGATGTAGTTTAAGTTTTCAGTTTTAAGATATTTAAAACATAGTAAATTGCAATCCAGATAATTTCAGGACACCACTGTTGAATGTCAGAAGATTAAACAAAATTTGTAAATCTGCCAAATGATACTGGCATTTGGTTAACTACAGAAGCCTGGATTGTTCATCGTGCATACAGCTGCAGTCATAACAGATGGGTTATCCTGCCGTCAGGCGGGTCCTCGGTCGGCCGATTTCCAAAGTCTAGGTACGGCGTCGGTTGTCGTCGCTTCCTCCCTGACGTCAGTACGGCAGGGGTATAAAAGAGGCAGCCGACGCCATTTTCTTCAGTCTTTCTTGCCGCCCGGTGCCCGAAGCAGAAGCAGTTTGCAATTGCCGGTCGGCCAGCTCCTGAGATTTACGAAAGTATTTCAGCCGAAGTCTTCTTGAAAGCTAAGTACCCGTTAGAAACTTTTCTTGCCTCAGACCGATGTCAGACAAAGTTAATAATTGCATTTCATGTGGGAAGCAAATGCCGCATAAGGATTTCCACTCTTACTGTATACCTTGCTTAGGCCCAGACCACGACGTCTCGGCCTGCCGTTTTTGTGCTAGATTCAACAAACGCACTATTAAGCGTCGGGCGGAGTTCGCCTTCACTTTTGGCAAAAAATTTAATTATATTATGTCGTCGGATACTCCGACTCCAGTTTTGAGCAAAAAACGCAAAGATAAGGACAGGCATACGAGGTCCGCACCACCTACTGATACCACGCTAAGGCCGACTACCGGTTCTCTGGTACTCAGCGAGGCACCTACGCAGCCCCTGAGTACCGATGACAATGCATTACCGGTGTCTTCAGTACCCGAGGTCGCAGGCTCCTCGGCCCCCATTCCTACTACAGATACCAACGCCACTCCTGGCGGGGAAACTCAGAATTTAGACAGGCCTGCCATTTCTCTAGGGGTCTTCAGGCCTTCCTCCTTCTCTATTAAAGCCTTCACTAAATCTAAAACAGCCATGAAAACCAAAAAACAGGTTCCTCAGACACCCTGTCAAGGCACCATGCCTAAAACACAGATGCTTAAAATGACTGAGGATTTGATTACTCTTATCAGGGGTTCTCAACCCCCCTCTGACAAAAGGCCCAGATTAGAGGAAGTCTACCCTTCCTCAGATCAAGCTTCTATTACCTCAGAACTTTCTGAGGACCAGGATTGTGCCTCTTCTCCATTCGAAGACTCTGATGCAGAGGAGTCTATTCCCTCGGTCTCCCCCCCTGAGGACTTCTCTTTTGGGGAAACCCTGCATACATTGAGGGAACACTTTCACTGGGAAGGCCAAGATTACTCAGATTCCAAGAAAAGGCTCAGGGAATTTCTTCTGCTCCCCCAGCATAGGCCTCTGGCTATCCCTCCTGTTTTAGATATATTGGATGTGTACACAGAAGCCAGCCTTAATCCTGATTCTTTGCCTCCAGCTCCTGTTAAACCAGACAGGTATTACCGGGTTCCTGATTCTCACCAGTTCCTATACAAAAGCCATACTGCTGACCCACAAACTATTTCACAGGGTCCCAAGGGAAATAAGGCCTCTACTGCAGATCTTTAGAAAAGTGGGGGAAAAAGGTGTACACCTCGGCCACTTTAACCATGAGGGCATTAAACTGTCAGTTCCATATGTTAAAGTATCAACAGTTTTTGATATCTCAGCTGAAAAGCAAAATGACACAACCAGAACAACCAGATTTAAAAGAGTTCCAGGATTTGTTGCATGGTGCAGAGCAAGTGGGTAAACATACCTTGCAGTGTGGTTTTGATGTTTTAGAGGCCTCATGTAGAGCTGCTGTTACGGGGTCTGTTATACGTAGGCATGCTTGGCTCAAAGAGAAAACTTTACCAGATCATGTCAAAGCTAAATTATTAGATGAACCTCTTCAAAAAGATGTATTGTTTGGTGTTAAAGCAGAGGAGGTGCTAAAGAAAATGGAGGAAAAAGCGAAATCAATGCAAACAGTGAAAGATTTCCTGCAGGTTCAGCCTCCACGTTTCAGCAGAAACTGGCCTTCAAAAAAATTGGTCCTTTCCAGCAACGGACAGACCTCAAAGGGGCAGATACAGGCATCCAAGGGGTAGAGGGCAACCTCAAGGATCTTTCAGAGCCAGACAGTGGCAAGCACCAACCCCAAGAGGGGGAGAAGATAGATCACAGTCTTTTAGAAAACAGACACAATGACTTCCCCCTACACCTGCCAAGCAGAGCTTTAATGGCAGCACCTTTGGGCGGAAAACTGACATTATTCTCAAAAAATTGGCATATTGTTACAAAAGACAAATGGCTTCTGGACATTATAGACAGAGGCTACAGCTTCCACTTTCACACCCTTCCAAAAATGAGAGGCATGCCAAACCTGCCACAAAATCAAAGGCAGAGGCACAAAAACAAATTTCAGCTCTCATGGACATGAAAGCAATTCAAGAGGTACCTGCAAAAGAACAAGGTCAAGGGTTTTATTCCAGACTATTCCTGGTACCAAGGAAAGACAAAGATTGGAGACCTATCTTAGACCTATCCATCCTAAACACATATCTACAGGTGCCAAAATTCAAGATGCTCACATTACAGCAGCTTCTTCCCATGCTGGGCAAGGAGTCTTGGCTGGTAACATTGGACCTCAAGGAGGCATACCTGCATGTCCCTATCAGACAAGATTGCAGAAGATACCTCAGATTTCTTGCAGGTTCAACCCATTACCAATTCTCTGCATTGCCCTTTGGCTCATCTACTGCGCCCAGAGTGTTTACGAAATGCCTGGCATCAGTAATCGCCTTCTGCAGACTACAAGGGATACAAATCTACCCATATCTGGATGACTGCCTGATCTAAGCGGACAGCAAGGACATACTACTGCAGCACCTGGCGTTTGTAATAAAACTGTTGAACTTCCTGGGATACACAGTCAACAAAAAGAAATCAAAACTAATACCCTCTCAACAAATAATTTTCCTGGGTGCCAACTTGGATACAACCACCCGGATGGCCTACCTCACGCCAGACAAGCAAGGGCAACTGTCTCAATATTTCAGAAAAATGGCAACTTATACCAGGCTAACTGCAAGGAAAGTCCTGCAGGCTCTGGGATTCATGGCATCTTGCATCCTACTAATCCCATGTGCAAAGCTGCATATGAGGAAACTTCAATGGTACCTAAAAAACTTATGGTCTCAACACAGCCACAGCTTAGAAGCAATTATACCACTCATTCCATGCCTTCAAAAGGAATTTATGTGGTGGGCTCGAGCTTGCCAAAGAAACACAGGTCTTCCTGTCTGTGTACCTCAAGCAACTCAAATCATCACAACAGACGCCTCAGACTATGCCTGGGGAGCACACATGACAGATCAGTGCATTCAGGGAAAATGGGCACGAAAAGAGAAGCTCCTTCACATCAACCTAAAGGAAATGCTAGGCGTGCAAAAGGCTATTATGACCTTCAAAGACCTACTGCATCCAGGCCAGCTATTGATAAGGACAGACAACACCACAGTGATGTGGTACATAAACAAACAGGGGGGAACTCATTCATACCCCCTGTGCAGGCAAGCCATGACCCTATGGAACACAGCACTGGAATTGAAAATTCAACTACAGGCACAGTTCCTGCCAGGGAAGGAAAACACACTGGCAGACAGCCTAAGCAGAAATATGACAAATCCACACGAATGGAAGTTGCATCCTCAAATTTTCACAAAGATAACTCAGGCATGGGGACAGCCAGACATAGATCTCTTTGCTACCCACAGAAATTGCCAGTTGAAAAAATTTTGTTCAAGGACCTATCATCCACAGGCCTGGAAAGTGGATGCACTTTCTTTCAATTGGGCAGCATTGACAGTCTATGCCTTCCCGCCTCTTCCTCTGCTGCCCAAAGTTCTATTAAAAGCCAGAGCAGAGAGGCCGAAAATGATTCTCATTGCTCCAGACTGGCCAAGGCAACACTGGTATCCGCTCCTGAAGAGCCTGACACATTCCCCACCATGGATCCTACCTCTAGTCCCTCTTCTGTTGTCCCAGCACAACTACAAAACTCTTCACAGCCATCTCAAAACTCTAAATCTAGCTGCATGGAGAATTCCTTGATTTCCCAACAGTTTCTCCTCTCCAAGGAGGTGCAGGATGTCATCTTGGAGGCCAGAAGACCTTCTACTAGAAAGGCCTACTCCGCCAAATGGAAACGATTTTGTGCCTGGAATCAAAAGAAGGGACAAAATCCTTGGGTAATAAATATACCTCAAATTTTACAGTACCTAGCTGAGATGTTAAACAAAGGACTGACTTTCTCCTCCATCAAGATCCACGCTTCAGCCATTTCTGCACAATACAACACAGATCCTCCTTTATTCTCTCATCCTGTCTTAAGGCAAAGAATATAAAACCCCCAAGGAAACTACCAGTCCCTGCTTGGGACCTCAACTTCGTATTGGAAAAGCTGACCTTTCCTCCCTTCGAGCCAGCTTCTTCATCAGAGTTACAGTACTTGTCATGGAAAACTGCCTTTCTTCTGGCTATCACCTCAGCTCGCAGGGTTTCGGAGCTACAGGCCCTCATGGCTGTGCAACCATTCATCATTTTCCATCAGGACAGAGTTTCCTTACGAACCAACCCTACCTTTATGCCAAAGGTAGTATCCAGTGTAGCTTTGAATCAGACTATCCACTTACCTACCTTTTATCCTAATGCACAAAACAAAGGGGAAAGACTACTACATTCCTTGGACATTCACAGACAACTTCATTATTATTTGGACAGGACAAAGCCATTCAGGAAATCTGAGCAACTCTTTGTGTCCTATGCTGCAGGTGCTCAAGGAAAGGCTATTTCCAAACAGACAATTTCAAAATGGATAGCCCACTGCATATGCTTTTGTTACTCATTCCATGGAGAAACTGTGCCTGCATGCATCAGATCCCACTCCACCAGAGCCACAGCTACCTCTGCAGCCTTCCTCAGGGGGGTCCCTACCAAGGATATTTTGGAAGCAGCCACCTGGAGTTCAGTGCACACTTTCTCCAAGCACTATCACCTCCCACTATACTCTAAATCTAGAGCGGGCTTTGCCACTGCAGTCCTGCAGGGCATCCTAGCCCCTCCTAGTTCCACTTAGTGCCTACCACCCTTACTTAGCTTTGGGATTCTACCCATCTGTTATGACTGCAGCTGTATGCACGATGAACATAGTACAGTTTTGTACCTACCATAAATGTAGATGTTCGAGTGCTCATACAGCTGCAATCCAGGTTTCCCTCCCTCCAACCCCTCTTAGGACAGGCCTTATGACAAACCCTTTTCATATAACCTTTTGGGGTACTCTCTTATGGTGTATTTGCTTGCAACTACTGTTTTTGATTTATCAACATTGCATTTTTGCATAACATTATGTTTGCCTTCCTTCTGGAAGCACCTGACATCTGGGGCAAGAAAAACTGAAGAAAATAGCGTCGGCTGCCTCTTTTATACCCGTGCCGCACTGACGTCAGGGAAGAAGCGACGACAACTGACGCCGGACCTAGACTTTGGAATTCGGCCGACCGAGGACCCGCCTGATGGCAGGATAACCCATCTGTTATGACTGCAGCTGTATGAGCACTCGAACATCTACATTTATGGTAGGTACAAAACTGTACTTTATGGTGTAGTCCTTCTGCTCCTGGGTACAGTGTCTACCATGCCTTCATATCAACCAGCAACTGTCAGAGAGTGTCTGTATTTATTTATTTGTAACCACATGGTCTCTAGCAGATTCTGCATATTAGATAGCTGGAAATGGTTGAAGTTCTAGTTATGCTTAGAAAATGAATTTCCACCTTGTAACCAAGTATAAAACCCCATCTATAACCCCCTCAGGGTATGCAGAATACCTTAAGTTAGAAAAGTTAGCCATCAAACCAAGTAATGTTTTTATTGGTGGTTTCAACTATCGTGGTATGAACTGGCACATATATGCTACCACTTGCAAGGATGCCCAGCAATTTCTGGACTTCGTAAACGCCATTGCGTGTGACCAAATTCTCCCCTTGCCCACCAGAGTTGTTAATCTTCTAGATCTTGTCCTCGGAAATGTTTCTCTAATTTGCAAAAGCCTATTTATTACCCTTTTTCATAGTCAACGGTAACCATCTGCTTTGTGCTCCCCAGTAACTCCTGTACAATCAGAGATTATTTACTGATCATCACAGATGGTATCGCTCCCCAACAGACCTTGTACTTGAGGCTGCTGCCTACTCCCTTGAATTTTACTTCCTCTTAGAGAGAGGCATTAAGGCATCTGCATCAGTCCAGGGTAAGCATAACAGCAAGTGTAAAACTAGTCCCACTTTTTCCAGCTCTTGAAAAAGCCCTGCTAATTGAGCCAACCACCTTTTGAAACTGATAAAAGTTAAGGAGCTAAAAATCATTTTACAGGATCAGGCTAACATTACATCCCTAACATCTGATGGTGTTACTGTTGGTATTTCGAGAACTGGAGGAGACCCTCTCTTACATTGCTGAATTTTATGAATGAGGTTATGATAACAAAGGCTGTTCCAGACAGATGGAATCAGTCTGTCAGGTTGTTATATCAGCTGTATTGAAGTAAGACTAGGACCTGGAACTGCCGTCCCCCTACAGGACCGTCTCCATTTTAAACCATGACTAAAAGGTGTTAAAGCTAAGCAGCTGCCTGGTTTAATACCCAGGGTAATTTACTATGGCCATTGTGGTTTTGTGGGAGGGTGACAGACACATAACACACTGCTGACTCTTTATGCTAGAGGATGCACTTAAACCTGATTACTCATCGTTGATTTCAAACTTTAATGCCAAAAAGGCCTTTAAAAGAGTTGACTGGGACTCTGTTTTTGGCATGTTGGGTAGGATGGGCTTCCAAGTGGATTTTATCCAGCTGTTTGTGAGGGATCTACCACCAATGTGAAAGTGGCTGTGTTGCTCTTAGATGTGTTTATCTTAACAAGGGAAGTGAGGTAGGGGTGCCAGCTTTTCACCTTACTATTCTGTGTTTACTTTGAGCCACTAGCCATCATAATTATGCACCTTGATGTTAATGGATATCAGTGAGGTCATAACAAGTTTGGAATTTCTCTTTTTGCTGATGATGTCCTTTTAATGTTGGCAGACTCTCAATGCGATTTGCCTAAGCTCTTTAGTTTTGTTGGATTAAGCTAGCAATGCATGTGGTTACAAAATTAATGTTATGAAGACCAAAGTCCTAGTCCTCAGTTTTGATCCCTCAGTCTGTTTTCTTGCTGAGTTTGGATTTCTTCATAATCCAAGTAAGTTTAAGTACTTGGATAAATGGCTGACTAATTCTTATCTCCATTCCCAAGACCTTTCTTATAATAAAGTTAAACGAAAGATGTACAAGTTCTTCTTAAATTGGAATATCCTTCACTTGGACCTAGACCAGAGGATTAGCATGTTGTTTTTCCACATGTACTCTACTTCAGCCAGTCATTTGTGTGCTCCCTTCCAAGCATCTTATGGGTTTATTAGAAAAATGGGCCAAGGAATGTGCATGGGCTTGTGAGAGACCAAGGGTGGCCTGAAACAATACCGCTGCCAAAGAAGTTTGGCGTGGGGGATTCAGGTTCACTGTGTGTAAATGCTCTTATTCCTTAGTGAGGAAAGAAATGTTGGCTGACCATATGGTTATCCTCCTCAGTAATTTATTTTATGATTTGGTCCATTATAGTGGCACTAATTTTGTACTAATTCTGTACTTCCGAGACTGAGGGACTTTCTTACTAATTGGCTTAAGCTCAATATAAATATTTAAAAAAATAGTTCTATTATTTGATCCCCGTGGGTGCTACGTGGATAGAAGGATATTAGACATTATTTTGGCATTTGAGCTTGGAGGAAAAAGAAATTATTTACTGACATCAGCTGTTGTCAGAGGAGAAGCTCTTGAAATGAATAAAACTTAAGTACATATTTACTTTTGCTGAGATAGAATCCAGTCCAGTTTTGATGAGACAGAGGCTGTCTTTGTTCAGGGACTCGGGGAGGAAGTATAAAGACCAGTATAAAGACCAGGGAAGTTTGCGTAGCTCAATTCGGATATTAAATGCATGATAACAGCGAGGGAGGCCCATGTAATCCAAACCAGTTTTATTGGTCAGTGTGTTGGAGGATTTATAGATAACCACCTGCCAGTTATTTCAGGATTGTGTGACCAAACATTTGAAAGTATGCTTAACCAACTGACAGTGGAGAGGTTATGTTTTATGCAGAGATATACTGCCAGGCCTGTAGGTTCAGAGTATTCACATAGAAGTGTCTACACCATTACATTTACACTATAGGAATGTTTCAGAACATGGATAATGAGCTATAAGACCATTATTGGAGATGGTCAAGAAAAAAAATACATGTACTGTATCAAATCTGAACATGTCCAAAAAATGCATATTGTTGACTTCAGACCCCCTTATCCCTCTTGTGTCAGAATGCCTTTCTAGTGATTGGTTATACAAGATGCTTATCTTCATAAACTTGTGGACAAGGCCTTTAGAGAGCATACTCCTCATCTCCGCAACATGCCGATAAAATGTGTCATATGTCCCCCTCAAACTGAGCCCTCAAAAACATGCCCTTCTCATATAAAAACTATCCAGATGTAACCGTAGTAACTTCCTACCCCCTTAAAGAAAATATATATTGTGCCCATCTGTGTGTGTTTGTGTTCACAGGCACCTCACTTCTCATTTTTGTGTCCTTTGCAAAAATTGCAATCAGTGTACTAGTAGATTAGCGTCCTTGTACAAAGTGTAAATAGTTATATTTATATGCATTATTTCCTGTCAAAATGATTTTCTTGTAAATAGTGTAAATGTTTTGTAACTGTAGATGCAGTTTGTAGTGGTGTGATTAAGCATACATTTAACTACTGTATGTGCATTTTCTCTTGTCTGTTTACTTTTTATATGGAGTTTTGTACTTATTTTGGTTTCCCTTAAAGTGATGTTTTGGCTGAGTGGGACTGCCCTGTAATCAGATTTGAAATAAATCAATTCCACAAGGAAAAAGTGTCTTTAAAACAAATTTCTCATTTTTGCGTAATGTGATGTTTATAAATTTACTTTGAATCAGTCTGTTCTGCTAGACAAGAGACTAAAGAGAACAAAGGGAAAAAAATCACTGTATATGTGTTCATGAGGCTCTAAGGTACTGTGTTCACATGACAGTTAAGACAGACTCCAATGACTGCTTCTTTCATGAAAGGGGATATGGCTGCCTAGTAGCCAAGCAGACACTTTCTAAGGAGTTAATTAACTCCATTGTTTTCTTTTATGAAAAGTACAAGGCATTATATGGAAGGTTAGGGCTCAGTCTGCCAGCTTAACAGCAACTACTGCAGTGTTCTTCAGAAGTGTTTCTTCTCAAAGCATCCGAGTCTGCATCGTGGTCATCCATCCACATGTCCTGAAAACATTGTACACTGCATCCTCAGCCTGGCCAGGGAAAATTTTGCTATTGCAGAGCAATAGGGAATTCTGTATACCAACCGCCTATGTACCTTTAGTCTACGTTGTTTTGTTGCTTTTGCTTCTAGCATAGGTAGTTGAATCCTGCAGTGGTGACCCTTATGATGTATATAGTACAGCTGTGTGATTACTCACTCACCATAACAACAAATGTACAAATAACAGCATCATTGCTGAAGAATTGGCTGCCTCTCTTGTCCCTGGTAGTACTCTTTGTATAGGGAGTCTGATAACCTTACCAAATTTTAGGTAGACCTTCTCATCAGTCTTTTTACTGCTGTCTCAATAGGCAGAGTTCAGACTGTATTTAGTTGTTTGAAATTTAGCACTAGAATTAAACTGTCAGTTTCCATTAACCTTTTAAATCACTATCATCAACCCCATTTTTCCCTTTTCTACATGTGGTTGGGTTGTCATGTCAACTGTGGCCATCTCTCTCAATTTGTAGCTACCATCTTAGACGATCATGCCTTACTGCCACAGGTCTTCCCTCACACAATCCATCCATCACTTTATTGGGTGCCCTAGTTTCCTCTTGCCTTCTTCCTGTCTTGTCTGTACTCATTTTCATCCCATGTGCCTTCATCTTTGGATTACATTCCCCTAGCATTTGCTGAAGTTCATGTTTAGAGTCTGCCTGTAGTTCCACATTATCTGCATGCAGCAGCTTTGACTACATTAGTAAACAGGTCTGTCTCCACCGATGTGTCTGCTAATGTAATCCATAACCAGTAGGAACAGAAGTGTGCTCAGAGCTGAACCCTGATGCACACCCACTACCACTGGAAACCCTTTACTGAGTTCAGACACTGTTCATACTTATGTCACTAGGTCCTTGTACATAGCCTACACTAATTCTACCAATATTTCTGTGATTTCAAACCATAGCAGAACTGCCCAAATCAATTTTCTTAGGACCTTGTTATATGCTTTTGCCAAGTGTAGGAGTGCACAGTTGGACTCTTTCCTCTTCTCTAACTTCATCTCAACTATCTGTCTGCTGCAGACATTGGGTAATTTGTGCTGCATCCTGATCTGAATCCAAACTGCTCATCTCCCATCTTACTTTCTACTCCTCTGCATATTCGTTTATCAATCATCTTGTCCAAAACTTTAATGCAGTGTGACATGAATTTGGTACCTCTATACTACCCATAGTAGTGAATGTCCCTTTTGTTCTTGAACTCTGGTACTAGTATGATTATTCTCAAGTTATCTGGGATACACCTTTCTCCCCATAATGCAGTGAGTACCCTCTGGAGCCATTTCTCTCCTAATGCACCCAACATCTTGATCATACCTGCTGTAACCTCAATCGAGTCTGCTGTTTCTCTCACTTCATTTTCCTTAGTGCTGTTCTTACTTCTTCTTTTTCTTCTTCTAGGTTGGCCTCTTTTTTATTTATTTCACTTTAGGCTGTATGCTGTACATTACAGCTTCTGTGGGATTTTCTTTATTCAGAAGCTGCTAGAAGTACTCCTTCCTTCTGCCTTTGATGTCCTTTGGATCGGTGAGCAGGTTGGCACCCCTTATGAAGGGTGTCTGATGCTTCTCTTCTCTTTATCTCTGAATTTGCATTGCAACATGATAAAGTTTCTTTGTGACTTCTGCCGACTGCCTTTCCAGAAGCTGGTAGAGTGCCTGTCGTGCTTTATTCTTTGCTATTGCAACTGCTCTTAGTCTCTTTGTTAGCCAACCAGTAATCCTTCTTTTCTATTTTCCACTTTTTCCTGCAGTCTTTCTTTCTTTTGATCACTTCCTGAACTTCTGTATTCCATCATCAGCTTTCTTTATGTACCTGTTTGCATAGCTGGCTTGGCCACATATTTGTTATATATTCTTCACACATGCTATTTTGAAACACTGCCATTTTTCTTCAACTCCACCTACTACTTTTACTTCTTGAGGTGCTGGAGCCCCAAGTATTTCCTTGAACTCGTGCTTTGTTTCCCATCATCTTCCAGGTCTTCAGCATAGTCTCTGTTTACTGTAGAGTCTTCTATAACCACTGCTTGCAGTTGATAATGGCAACCGATGATTTATGCTGTGGGCTGACTGTTTCACTGGGGATGACTTTGCAATTGCTAATTTTATCCCATTGCCCTTTCCTTACCAGTTGAAGGTCTACCTGAGTTGCATGTTGGCCTCTCTTATATGTGACCTTGTGACTGTCTGTCTTACTGAACCATGTGTTGGCCACCATTAAACTATTTGCCAGATAGAAGTATAGTATGACCTCTCCTTCTTTATTCATATTGCCCCACCCATGTGGACCCAGGCAGTCTTGGTATCCTATTCTGTCTGCCCGATATGTGCATTTAGGCCCCCCATCATGATCACCAACTCATGTTGTCCTACTTTATTTAGCAGTTTCTGCAACAGCTACCCAAATGCACTCTTTTCCTCATTAGCACGACCCTGCCGTGGGGCATAGGCTTGCACTGGAGTGTGATTGCCGTGAGTGTGCCAGTAATTCTGACGACATCCCACATAATCTTCTGAAGCCTCTCCCACACCACAATTACTGCACCATTTTTAGTCTGTCCTCCCAATGAATAGTAGACTCTGGATCCCAAGCCAAGTGGCTTTCCTACACTGCCCTTTCATTTTGTCTCATGAAAACAGTGGATGTCCTGCCCCCTCCATACCATCATGCCATCCAGTTCCAAACTGGATCCTGTCAGTGAAAATATATTGATTATATCAATCTTTAGTTCATGTTTGGGAGGTTGATTGGTTTTATGTCCAGCTTTGGCTCATCAGAGCTATCCTAGGTTACCCAAGCTGGGCAACTGGACACCATCCAGAAATTGGATTATTAACCTAAGACTGCAGGGATTTATGGTGGGCACGCACTAGCCTGTAGGGGGACATATACCCCTCCCACAGTTGTCATAAGTCCCTAACATTGGTCGGAGTAGGGTATGTCTTACCCCACGTATCACCGGCAAATACCCATGCCCATTTTGAGCAACATTATTCAGTGTGACCAAGTTATCTAGAGCCAATTTTTACTCCATTGAGTGGTTAGCCATGACATGGCATGCAGTCTGTGATCTGTGTTCTGTCAAGAAGATACAGCACATTGACCTTTTAAATGAGATATATATTTTGTGTGTGTGTGTGTGTGTGTGTGTGTGTGTGTGTGTGTGTGTGTAGGTACAACTTTACATGCATCTCATATTTTTATAGGTGTTATCTTTCTGCATTATTTCCTGTTTGTAGCCCCTTTATTCTGCCAGTAGAATGTTGGTGCTTTCTCTATTCCTGCCACTTTATCAGAATTAAAGTAATCACACTAGGGGGTGTCCTACTGTTGAAAAACCTAGTGAAGGACTGAACTCTACTAAGGACATATTTTCCAGTGCAGTTAATGGGATCCTTTTGCACTGCTCCTGTTGTTTATTTTTTAAACCAAATGTCTTTATTCAATTGGTAATCTCTGGTACATGTAGCATACTTTCAGTTGCAGACAAAATACAGCACATTGGAAATAGACAGTGTTCAATTAATCATCTCCCTTCTCTCATTTCATGTTTTATAAGGTGTGCATCTGGTTAAAATGTACCTAGACATTAGTTTAAACAAATAGCTTACTGAGAAGTAGATTAAGTCTGAGGTCCAGGCCAGTTTCCCACTTCTTCTAACTTCCATGAATGGGGAGCAGATGCCTCTCCAGAGTGATTCTGTTATACATACTTAAACTGTTATGCTGAGTAATCACAGAATTGTATTTTATTTAGCTATATTAAGGAGAGTACGTTGTGTCATATCACTAACCTTTTACTGGAATTTGGGAGAGAGAGAAATGCCATACTGACTACACTAACTGAACCCATTAGAACACAGAGGTGATGTGATACCTTTTATTGAACCAACACAGATCTCATAATGCAGCTTTTTTGAGCTTCCAGAATACAGCATAATATCTGCCAGGTTTTAATGCTATAAAATACGGTTAAAATACTCATTTGCTCTTATAGAATACATTAGTTGTGTGTGTGTGTGTGTGTGTGTGTGTGTGTGTGTGTGTGTGTGTGTGTGTGTGTGTGTGTGTATTATGAATTATAGGTATTGTGCCTACTCTGAGACTCCCTTTACATTCACAGTGATAAAGTATGTTGTGTGCTTTTTGTGGAACATTACTTTCATGGGGAGAACAAACTTCATTCATGGGTTATTAAGAGCCCTTAGTTTCTTGTTGGATGGAGGTGATTTCATTCAAAGGTGCCCCAATGGATTATCCATTTCTGCTAATAAAAGCAAGCAAGGCCTTTACATATTGCATTGTGGTACATTCTACCAGGGATACAACAGCTTCTGGTATTGCTTTTGAACACATTTTCATTCTAAATGGCCAGAAGACTGTCACGTGTCATTTCATAGTTTGTAAAATGCTATTTTTAAGTTCAGGTGTGTTAACCTGGTTTAGCAATGAGTTCTTCAGAAACCAATATTATTTGCTGGCTCATTACACAGATGATGTTTGCCTTGGTTAGGCAGGCTGCTGGTGACACAAGACTCAGTAGAGCCAGCCAAAGAGGAAAAATATGTGCCCAACATGTTTTTGCTTTGTTTTTTGAGATAGGTAGGGGACATGTGTGCTACTTGGCAATAAGTTGTGGCCTGTGCATTTATGGCAAATAACCATAAGAGATGCTTTAGGTTAGAGAGTTAAACAGGAATGAAAATATTGCATCATGACACTTTTACAGGGGTGATCAGGGAGCCCTTCAGGGCAAAAAATGAATCCCACCATCTCTGTGATGGTTACCTGTGAGTATTCCTGCTGAGGGTGCCACCACAGGATGTCTTCATGAGACACCAGAGTAATCCTTGCATATTCCAAAACACTGGTTACCAGTGAGACGAGTTAAGCCCTTAACTACAGGTTCTGCTACTGTAGTACTACTTGGAATCCATTAAATACTTGCATGCTGTAAAAAGATTAATTATTCCTTAGGGTTTTAGTTCTATTTTTCTTCTTTTATGAATGAACGGTGTTTCATCGCTTATTCGTAAAATTGTTATATGCATTGTTTTTATTGAGTTTATTTTTGTTCTGAATGTGCTGGATGCTTTTCCTTTTTGTTTCCAACAAGGACAGGCATTCTTTATTATACTGTGAAATGCTGACTGCTGGGATCATATTTGGTGTCCTCAATTTATAAGGAAACATAGTTCATTCCAAAGATGTCATTTTTCCTGGGAGGTTACAACATCTTAAACCTGTCTTGACAGCATATGTCTGATTTTATCCCCAGTATTAGAAAACAAGTGACTGAAAAAAAAAACTTTCAGAAGATTACAGTCTCGAAGACTGCTGTGTTTGATCCTAGATACCATGATAAGAAAACAGTAGCTGCCTTCATCAGAACAGTCATTAGTTACCAGTGCTTTATTCTAATTTTAAACATGATATTTTATAAAAGAAAAGAAGACTCTGCACCCCTTTTATGTTTTCTGTTGCCATTTTATTACTCTGGTGTCGCAGTACATGGTCAACACTTTTTTCTGTTGCAGCTTGATGCATTACCAAACTCTGTACCTATTCAGAACAGTGTGGCATGTTTATTTGGAAATACTGACCGTAAATAACATAAAGAATGCTATCTTACTGTAACAACAGCACTGAAAGTGCACCAGTTAAAATATGTCTGATACCATTGCAGCTGCACTGCATAAGTATGACAGAAAAAAATGATAGTAAAAAACTTTCACACAGAAATTCAAGATACAGAATATGTTCTTCGTTTCACTGTTGCAGTCATCACACTTGGGTTATCCTGCCAGGGGTAGCCCTCGGTCAGCCCAAATACCAGAGGCTTAGTATTTCTGCTGCGGTTGCTGTCGCTCCAGGACTGACGTCAGGTCGTCACTGGTATAAAATTAGGCAGCCAACACCATTACATAAGTCTTTCTTGCCGAGGAGCCCAAAGCAGAAGCAGTTCGCACAAGTGCCAGTCGGCCGCTACCTGAGTTTTTCATTTCTGAAATTGAAGTTGAAGTCTTCTAAAGCTAAGTACCCCATTGGAAATCCTTTTTTCTTGCTCTAACCAATTTCAGAAAAGGTTAACCATTGTCTCGCCTGTGGAAAGCAAATACCACACCGAGATTTCCATTCTTACTGCGCCACCTGTTTAGGCCCAGACCACAACATAACCTCACTGTCAGTTTTGTGCTTTGTTCAACGCCAGGACTATTCGTCTTTGGGCCCTTATAGTAGCTAAATACTTTTGCTCTCAATCTCCGTATTCCAAATAGCTTCGGTAAGCCATCCGACTACCGAACTTCTGAAAAAATGTAAGGATAAAGACAGAGACAGACCGCACAGGTCCAAAACTATCGAAGATGCTTCTGTTAATCTAGTCGCCAGTTCGCCGGTACTCAGTGAGGTGCTTTCGCAGCCCCTGATGCTCGCTTCTCTGGATTTGCAGGCCACTACTGAGACCGTTTGGAGTCCGGTATGCCATGAGACTCTTCGTTCATTAAGGATCCTGTGGATGTCTCTACCTTAGATGGGTCCGGAGCCACTGAGCAGGCACCGGCTTTTGAGGAAGTTCTTCGCCCTACCGATATTCAACACAAACCGATGACTTATTTTGCGTCTTCAGTTCTTTCTAAAACTACTGAGTTTCTAAGGCCCAGAGTACGAACTAAGCCTAAAAAAACGACGACCCAAACTCAAGCACCTGCTTCCATGCCTCAATCCCAAATGCTTAAAATGGCGGAAGATCTTATCATGCTTATTAGGGGAAGCCAGCCTACCCCTTCTAAAAGAAAGAGAGACTTGTACCCAGCAGTTTTATCTGACCAGGAGTCCGACGACTTTGAGGTTTCAGAATATGAAGACATGCCCTTGTCTGCTTATGAGAATTCAGATGCAGAGGATCCATTCCCTCTGCCTCTCCTCCAGAGGATTTTTCTTTTGGTGAAACCCTACATACTTTGAGAGAGCATTTCCATTGGGAATGTCAGGATTATCCTCAGTCCAAAAAGAGACTCGGAGAATTTTTAGATTTACCACAGCACAGACCCTTAGCTATTCCTCCTATCCTGGATGTTGGGGATGACGTTTTCCTGGAAACTAGCTTAACTCCTGACACCCTACCACATGCTCCCAGGAAACCTGACTGATATTAAAGAGTCCCTGATTCACACACATTTCTTTTCAAAAATCCTACTGTGGACCCAAAGATCATCTCCCAGGGACCTAAAGGAATAAAAGCAACCACAGCCAAGAATCCCACCCCTTCGGACAGGGATTCCCGAGCTTTAGACAGATTGGGTAAAAAAAAGTGTACACCTCTGCAACTCTTCCCATTAGAGCACAAAATTGTCAGTTCCACATGCTGAAATACTAGCAACATACAATGGTACTCCTAATACAAAAATGATCTACCTTTCCAGCTTGTGCAGAAAATAAAGAATCACAGGAGCTTACGCATTCTGCAAACCAAGTTACTAAGCACACCTTGCAATGTGGCTTTGACACCCTAGAAGCATCCTGCAGGGCAGCAGTCACAGGTTCTGTGCTTAGAAGGCATACTTGGCTTAAGGAGCAGACCTTGCCAGACCATGTCAAATCAAAACTATTGGACGCACCATTGCACAAAGACAATTTGTTTGGCACCAAGGCAGAAGAGGTTTTAAAAAAGATGGAAGGAAAAGCAAAATCTATGCAGACAGTTAAAGACTTCTTGCAAGTCCAGCCTCTAGGGTTCAGTAGGCATTGCCTCTCCAAGTACTGGTCCTTTCCAGCCTCCTCAAGGCCAGCTCAGACAAGATCTAGGGGAATCGGAACCCCCAGACAGCATCCCCAGGGAATGCAGAGATCTAAGCAATGGAGTTCCTCCACATCAAAAGCAGGGAGTGCTAAACCACCCCCTTATGGAAAGAACTTGCAGTGACTTTACAACTCCACCCCTTCCCCCTGCCCACATGCTTGTGCACCTAGGAGAAAAACTTTCCTTTCATGCAAAAAACTGGGCTTCCATCACCAACGACCGATGGGTACTCAACATAGTGTCCCAGGGATACAATTTTATTTCCACACACTGCCAACCCCAGAAGGGTTCCCAGATCTTCCTCCAAACCAGTGGACAGAGGCCCAAAATCAAGTCTATTCCCTGCTCTCCATGAGGGCAATACAACCTGTTTCTGCAGACCAGATAGGCCAAGGATGTTCTTCGTGTTTCACTGTTGCAGTCTTCAGCCATTCTTATTATTTGTTTTTTAGGCATAGGGGCCTGACCATGCAGTCTGGGCATCGGTTTTCTGGGCATGGATCGAGTTTTAGGCCTTGAAGAAGAAGATGGCGTCTGTTTAATATGCAAGTCAGTAGGCCTGAATACACCCTCAGAAGCCGGTGCCTGCACAGCTGCCCCGGAACCATCCAAGGCAGAGACATCCGCAGGTTCCACAATCGAAGAAGGATCTCGCGGCATACCGGACTCCGAATGGGTCTCAGTAGAGGCCTGCGAATATGAAGTAGCAGGTATCAGGGGCTCAGAAAGTGCCTCACTGAGTACTAGCGACTGCGTTTTATCAGAAAGTCGGTATTCGGGTGGCTTACCGAAGCCATTTCTGGATAATTGAACCGAGTACTGAAATATTTAGATGTGAAAATGAACCGACGACTAAAGAGTACAAGGTTTGAATAAGGCACAAAACTGACAGCGAGGTATGTCGTGGTCTGGGCCTAGGCAAGGAATGCAGTATGAATGAAAATCTTTGAGGCATTTGCTTTCCACAAGAAATACAATTCTTAACTTTTACTGACATTGGTTTAGAGCAAGAAAAAGGTTCCCCAACAGGGTACTTAGTTGAAGACTTCGGATCTGAAACTCAAAAACAAAAATTTCAGGAGTCTGCCAACTGGCACTTGCGAACTGCTTCTGCTTCGGGCACCACATGGCAAGGAAGACTGATGTAATGGCGTCTGCTGCATGCTTTATACCCCTGACTCCCGGACGTCATGGAAGATGAGACCGCAACTGACGCAGGACGCAAGACTTTGATAATCAGGCCGACTGTGGGCTACCTGCAAGCAGATAACCCAAATGTGATGACTGCAACAGTGAATGCACTCTAACATCTACATTTATGGTAAGTGTACACAACTGTACTTTTCTATTCCAGGCTCTTCCTGGTACCCAGAAAAGAGGGCACCTGGCACCCAATCCTCAATCTATCCATTCGAAACACCTTCCTGGTGATACCAAAATTCAAAATGCTCACCCTCCAGCAGCTTCTCCCTATGCTATCCAAGGATGCTTGGTTAGCCACCCTAGACCTAAAAGAGGCCATCCCAATCAGGGATTCTTGCAGGAAATATCTAAGTTTCAGGGCAGGATCTATGCACTTTCATTTTTCTGCGCTTCCCTTTGGCTTATTTACTGCTCCCAGAGTTTTCACAGAATGCCTGCCTCCTGCCATTGCTCTTTGCAGACAAAAGAATATTCAAATTTTACCCTACTTAGACAACTGCCTGATTCAGGCAGACAGTCAGGAAAAGCTGTTACAGCACCTGACCTTTCTAAAGGTCCTACTGACCTCCCTGGGGTACACTATAAACAAAAATTAATCCAAACTAGTCCCCACTTAAAAAATTGTAATCCTGGGAGCAAGCCTGGACACAGCATCCCAGATGGCATTCCTTACTCCAGAAAAACAAGCCTATCTGACAGACTACTTCTCTCAGCTGGCTACCAGAACCCAGTTATCCGCAAGGAAAATCCTGCAAACTCTAGGGTTCATGGCATTCTACTCATTCCATATGCCAGACTGCATATGAGGAAACTTCAGTGGTACTTAAAAAGCCTTTGGTGTTGACATTCTCAGGACCTGGAAACTATCATACCTGTGGACCTTGCCTGAGGAAAGATTTTCTTTGGTGGGCAGTAGCATGCAACCACAACGAGGGCCTTCCCTTTTCTCAACCCCACGCCACACAAACCCTAACCACAGACGCATCAGATCATGCCTGGGGTGCACACCTGGGTGGCAGGTGCATTCAGGGCCATTGGAGCCCAAATTAAATGCATCTGCATATCAGCCAAAAAGAATTGGTAAGCTGTTCAGCACGCTCTGACAGCCTTCAGACCCCTACTATCCCCGGGGCCTCTACTGATCAAAGCAGACAAGACCACAGTGATGTAGTACATCAACAAGCAGGGAGGAACTCACTCCTATCCCCTCTGCAGGCTAGCCATGACCCTTTAGAATACGGCTTCAGCCATGCAAATTCGCCTGCTAGCACAATTCCTGCCAGGCTCCCAAAACTCTCTGGCAGACAACTTAAGCAGAAACCTCCTGGACCCACATGAGTGGCAGGTAGACCACAGCACCTTCAACCTCTTAACCCAGAAGTGGGGCACCCCAAAGGTGGACTTATTTGCCTCCCACAACAACCACCAGCTCAGCAAATTCTGCACTCGAGAACCTGAGAGCAAGTCCTGGAAAGTGGATGCCCTATCCTTCAAATGGGTAAACCTCTCGATCTATGCATTTCCTCCTCTACTTCTACTCACAAGGGTACCACTCAAAATAAGGGAGGAAAAACCAAGAGCAATCTTGATTGCCCCAGACTAGCAATGCAGTCTATCACCCCTGCCTCCTTGGCACCTACCTAAGATCCCAAATCTCCTCACCCAGCAAAATGGAGAATTCATGCATCCACAATTGCAGACCCTGAACCTGGCAGCCTGGCTTATTCCCTGACCTGTCCTCCAGTTGCCAGCCTAAACAAGCAAGTCCTGGACGTTATGCATGAGGCCAGATGCCCTAGCACTAGAAAATCCTATGCTGACAAGTGGAAAAGGTATTGCACCTGGATCCAGGCTAAGGGAGCTGATGCAGCACAACTCTCCCTACCTCTCATACTAGATTACCTAGCAGATGTACTGCAGAGGCCTGTACTTCTCCTCTATTAAAATTCTTGCCTCTGCCATCTCTGTACATTACAGCACAGAGCCACCTCTCTTTTCTCACCCTCTTTTCAAACAGATCCTAAGAGAGACTTTCAATTTAAGGCCACCCAGAAGATCTCCTACCCCAGCTTGGGACTTTAATTTTGTGTGGGAAAAGCTAAAATTACCCCCTTGAGCCTGTTTCTTCAGCAGAGTTAAAATTCCTCTCTTGGAAAACAGCCTTGCTGTTCCATCACTTCAGCTAGAAGAGTTTCTGAGCTACAAACATTCATGGCTGTGGAACCTTTCATCATTTTTCATGCTGACAGGGTCTCCCTCAGGATTAACCCAACCTTCATGCCTAAAGTGGTGTCCAGTGTGGCTCTCAACCAATCTATTCATTTGCCCACCTTTTTCCCCAATCCTCAAAATAAGGGGGAAAGGATCCTGCACTCTTTAGATGTGAACAGACAGCTCCGATTCTACCTGGACAGGACTAAGCCTTTTAGAAAAACTAATCCGTTACTAGTCAGCTTTGCATTAGGGGTGGAGGGCAAGGACATATCCAAACAAACCATCTCCAGATGGATAGCACACTGTATCCATTTCTATTAAAAACACCATGGGAAACCAACCCCACAGGGGGTCAAGACACATTCTACAAGGGCAACCTCCACCTCTGCAGCTTTCCTCAGAGGGGTCCCTACCAGGGACGTCCTGGAGGCTGCATCATGGAGTTCTGTTCATACCTTCACCAAGCATTACCACCTGCCAATCTTTTCCAAATCCAGGGCAGGCTTTACAACCGCAGTTTTGCAGGGCATACTAGTTAGCACCAACTCTTCTTGACTGCCTCCACCCTTTACTTCAGCTTTGGGAATCAACCAAAGTGTGATGACTGCAACAGTGAAACACAAAGAACATAGTACATTTGTGTACACCTCATAAATGTAGATGTTCGAGTGTATTCGCTGTTGCAGTCCTGGTTCGCCTCCCCTCCATCCCCCTTATCTCTCTCTCTCTCTTCCTCACTCTCTACAAGGATTTTTGGTATTTACTTTCTACTGGTGGTGTTCTTCCACCATAACCTAGCTCCCTATTTGGGGGCTCCTGACTTTTTGAGGCAAGAAAAACTGATGTAATGGCGTCGGCTGCCTGATTTTATACCACTGACGACCTGACGTCAGTCCTGGAGTGACAGCAACCGGCACAGAAATACTAAGCCTCTGGTATTTGGGCTGACTGAGCACTACTCCTAGCAGAATAACCCAAGTGTGATGACTGCAACAGTGAATACACTCTAACAGCTATCTACATTTATGGTAAGTGTACACAACTGTACTTTTTCTTTTCTTTACAACTAGAAACATAATCTTTTATGTAAATTTATAGGGGCTTACCCAAATAGCTTTCTATTAAAATATTATTAAAACATTGAACACCACACTGCAGTAAATGCAAAAAATAAAATTAAAAGACTAAAAAACACACCAGTTTATTTTAGGTACATTCATCTCTTTCGCAATTAAATAGAGACTTCATCAGACAAATTTAGAACAATCAAACATAACGCAACAAGTGTTTTATTTCAGTATGCATGCCGCCAAAGGTAGCACACTTATTTTTAGTGTGGGAAGACCAGAATTCTATAGGTTGTATTTCCACTCTGGGTAATTGGGTTGCTGACATTGTAGTACATCCTTGGGGTGCATGCTGCACTCCTCAATGTTTTGTCTTTTGAATGAGAGGTCCAATCTGTTTAAGTTGGTGGTAGCTTAGGTAGATGTAAAAGATCCTATGGCATCTATCAAATAGATAATAGGAAGCCCCCTTTGCCCTGGCCAAAGTTTCTCCTAGTTGTAGAAATACCACCTCTGGTATCCCAGGAAAAGAGATCACTAGCCTAGTAGGACTGTCCTTGTCTAAAGACTGATAAATATAAAAATATATACCTCTGTGTATGCATTAAAGTTAATAAGCTAAAATGTCCTGTGATTTTTATTTGGGGGGGGGGGGGGGTTGCAATCTGCCATAGGAAAAAAACTGCAGCAGTGAAGGTGTGGAGTTATTTGATATTTCTTCTACAAAGGATGTATTACTAAATTGCCTGTTGTATGAAATATTCTAATCCTCTAGGACTGAAATTTGAAATGCCTTAAAGAGTTTTTGTAACTCTGTGAGGTATTATATACCTAAAACTTGGTGCAGGGGAGAAGCCTCCCCACCATAACTTTGGGGATAGGGACAGAGTTAATCAGGACAAAAGTACTTTCAAGTTGTACATGTTCTTCTAGTCTTAGTAAATCACTAATTTTAATCTGACTGAGCAGACTCTTCCCCGCCAATCTAGTAGTTGAATTTTGGAGAAAAAATGTTCATTTACATATTTATTTATTTCACATTTGTTGACTGTGAAAGTTGCCTAGGACATACTCTGTATTCAGCATAGGCCCAGAGAGAAACGCTCCAGACACATGGAATGTGGGAGGAAACATGAGTACCCGGAGGAAACCCACGCAAACACAGAAGGACATGCAGACTCCGCACAGAAGGCACTTCAGCCTAGAATCGAACCGGAGAACCTCTTGCTGTGAGGCAACAAAGTTAACCACTGCACCACTGAGAATATGAAGTAGTCACACTTAGCCCATTTTTCAGAAATCCTGTTAATTAGTAAGTAAGCTATACTATTTATTTTATTTTATTTTACATTTTATTTTACATTTGTTAACCGGTCTAGTCCGACTGGATACATGTCCATTTTCAGTAGAGGCCTGGGGAGATAAGTTCCACATTAAGTAAATAATACAGATCAGCATAAAAGAAAAAAAAAAAAAAGAATATCCACTATCAAAAGACTTGTCATACTCTCAGACCGTAGATTAATTAACATGTTATTCGTTGAAGGTTGTGCATCAGGGCTGGTAACTCGGCACGTAAAAGTCCACTACCAAACATTAGCGGACCGGAGTTCTGCTGTGGCGACCCCTAACCGGGATAAGCCGAAAGACACAACAACAACATTTAAGTTCCCTAGTGTTTCTGTAAGCCTGAAAATTCATTGCAGACTGTGCTTTGTCTTTTTATAGCTATAGAAGAATGGTTTACTCATTCAGTTGTATTTCTGTTTTACTGATTTTATTTAGAATTTTCTTATCTTTTAGAGAGAGTTTTTGGATATTTTTCACATAAGTAGTGTAGGACTGTGTGATGCAAAGTATGCCCTTTAATTTCATGTTACAGAACATTATGTTCCTCTGTAAAATCCAAGTACTAAAAGTATAACAAAATTATATTAGACGGTTGCTGAATGCCACTGATGGTTATGCATGACTAATAAATACCAGTGAGTGTGTTAAAGACCTAAACATGAAACAGGAACTGAGATGGTAAAAATAGACTGAAAAAGAAAAACTTAACCGACCTACATAAAACAGTAAATATGCCTTTTAAGTATGTGAATGTTAAATAGTGTTAACTCTATTCATTTTATGAAAAAAGGTCTAGTGTAATGTAAATGTTAAGCAAAGATTACTCTCATTGGCTTATTTTAATGGCAGTATAGTTACATTTATATAGATCTGTTTTAGAGGAGGGGATGAACGGATGTGGCATTTATTTTAAAAGTCTGAGTACATCTGAGCTCATGCATTCAGTGTCATGACTGGCAACAAATGCACAGCCAGAGAAGAATTCATAGCATGGTAAATAGGTCAGCTCAACGGTGCTGTTGTCTTTCAAGAGCTACCTGCAGAGTCAAAAAATGCAAACAACATGCTAGAGCATAGCTGTATAGATTGCTATGCTAGCTTCAGCTTGTCTGACATGCTGAGGGTGCAGCCATTACAAATGCAGTTATTGTGCAGTATTCAGATCTGCACAGCTTTCAAGATGTATGGTTTGCATTTGCTTCATATTACATGGTATTCAGCATGCAAAAGCAGGGGTCTTGTTTACATCTGAGTACTATTCCCATACACATTGGGGGTATCCTGTCCCAATTTCTTGCTACTCGGGAGCTTAATGCATACATTTTGCCAAAAGCAGACTATTACAAGATTACAGTGTTATTTAGTATTTCAGTTTTAGAACCACGTATAAGAAGAATGCATTTGAAATACTAATTTACTTGACTCTTCTTCTTCTTCCAGCTTTTCCCGATTAGGGGTCGCCACAGCGGATCACCTGTCCGCTCATGATTGGCAGTGGAGTTTTTACTGTGAGTTGCCAGCCCAGCCTTCCGCAGAGGGGGAACACTCATGCTTAGGGCCAATTCAGAGTGTCCAAACCACCTACAGGATGTCTTTGGGATGTGGGAGGAAACCGGAGCACACGGAGAAAACCCACATGACCACAGGGAGGACATGGAGACTCCACACAGAAGGCACCCCAGCCGAGAATCGAACCAGAGAACCTCTTGCTGTGAGGTGGCAACGCTAACCGCTGCACCACCGTGGCTGCCCCTCAGATTGTTAATTTAACTTCAAATCTATATCCAAGGCTGAATTACATCTGCCACCCCTTCCACCTCCATGTAGTGTAAAGTCATTGCCCAATATTACATATTCCAACCTGCCAATGATTCTTCCCTGTCTGACACCATAAAGATTGTTTGAATTTCTATCTTCCTTCCACAGGTAATGATGTTGTGGTACAAGTCTTTCTAGCCTGTCATGAAGTATATTCCAACAGTATTACCTGTGTGACAGCCAGAATGTTAAATTCATATCCAGCAGTGAATGGTCATTGGATCTGTATCTCATTATTCTAAAAGCCCGCCAATTTGAGACTTTGTTTTGTAAATTTTTACTAGCCTAAACAGTGCAATCGTCTTCCGGAGTGGTGAGCAAACCAGAGGGTTAAACATAAACTGTTCTGCACACCAGCCATTCCTTTTGTCCTCCCCAGTTGCCTTTTGAAATGTGGATTACCATTGTCAGAGGGGGTTGTCTTATCAAGTTACGGATTGGAAAATTATTTGTGTCTTTGCTAGTTTGTTAAATTGCTAGTTAATCAGTTAGTGTTAACATTGTTACAGTCACTATATGGCTTTTCACAGCCATGGATTGCCTACTTTCTATCAGTTTAACACATTACCTTCTATTTCTAAGCTGCTGTCTGTAGTCTCAAATTAAGGATTTGTGCAAAGTAGGCCTCAAAGTTTTCAGCATTTTCTTTTCTGCGGTCAAGGTGTACATGTATGTGTGTGGGGGGGGGATATATATATATATATATATATATATATATATATATATATATATATATAGATGTGTGTGTGTATGCACATTACACATACATACACAGTGGATATAAAAAGTGTACACACCCGTGTTAAAATGCCAGCTTACAAAGCATCAAAGTGATCTCATTGTTGAAAGGCATCAGTCAGGAGAAGGGTACGAAACAATTTCCACAACATTGGATATACCTTGGAACACAGTGAAGACAGCCATCAAAAAGTGGAGAACATATGGGACAACAGTGACGTTGCAAAGAGCTGTACGTCCCTCCAGAAATGATGGAAAAACCAGACAAAAACTGGTCAGGGAAGTCTGCCAAGAGACCTACAGCAACACTGAAGGAGCTGCAGGAATTTCTGGCAAGTACTGGTTTTGTACTACATGTAACAACAATTTCCCATACTCTCCATATGTCTGGGCTATGGGGTAGGATTGCAAGACGGAAGCCTTTTCTTACACAGAAAAACATCCAGGCCCGGCTAAAATTTGCAAAACAATACATCAAGTCTCCCAAAAGCATGTAGGAAAATGTGTTATGGTCTGATGAGACCAAGGTTGAACTTGGTTGTGGGAGAGTTTGTGGAGAAGGACTACTCATTGCACACCAGGCAGAAGAGGAGTAAATTTATTCCATTATTCAGGGAATTTCAAGAAGCAGGTGTGAGATTCAAACTGCTGTACCCAGTATCATAAAAATTTCCTTGGAAAAGCAATTTTTTTGGTGAAGTACATGGTAAGGAAGAAATACAAAAGTTTGTCCAACAAAAAAAGAGCCTTGGAACAGGAGGATATTCTTCTTTTTGTGCTTCTGGTAATAAAAAAACACAGAATGTGCCAGTGAAACCTTTTCCAGTGTTTCAAAGGAAAATGTTTGAAACTAGAAGAATAGAGAGTACATTGGAAAGAAGCAGAGACAGGGTTTGGGAGACAGATTAACAAGAATAGAACAAGAACTTTGAACAAAACAAGAAAATCTGGAAATATTGGATTTTTTTGGACTTTGTTAAACTTGTAGGGGACGCTAAAGCACATGTCCTACTTTGTCATTAATGTTTGGAAAAATACTTGGAGAGGGGAAGAGGAGAGAGAAAGGTAATTGTAAGTAAAATATTTTTTTTCTTAAGAGTACTATTTAAATAGTGCATGATTTTCTTGGCATGTTGTAAAAATTTTCAGTTCTTTTTAAGCGTAATGAGGATAATAATGTAAATAGGTGCTGCAGATGTTCTTCGTGTTTCACTGTTGCAGTCATTACATTTGGGTTATCTGCCTGCAGGTAGCCCTCAGCCAGCCTGAATATCAAAGTCTTGGATCCCTGAGTCGGATGCTGTCTCTTCTTCCATGACGTCAGGTCGTTTGGGGTATAAAACATGCAGCTGACAGCATTACATCAGTCTTTCTTGCCGCGGGGTGCCGAAGCAGAAGCAGTTCGCAAGTGCCGGTTGGCTAACTCCTGAAATTTTCATTTTCGAGTTTCAGAACCTAAGTCTTAAAAAAAGCTAAGTACTCCGTTGGGGATCCTTTTTCTTGCTGTAAACCGATGTCAGTAAAAGTTAACAACTGTGTTACCTGTGGAAAGCAAATACCTCATAAAGACTTTCATTTGTACTGCATTCCTTGCTTAGGCCCAGACCACGATGTCCCTCGCTGTCAGTTTTGCGCCTTATTCAACCCCCAAACTATTCGTCTGTTTATTTTTGCAGCAAATTATTTTGGTACTCTGTTTAACTATCCAGAAATGGCTTCGTTAAGCCATCCGACTACCGACATTCCGAAAAAACGTAAAGATTAAGACAGAGACGGACTGCATAGGTCCAAAGCTGCTGATGACGCTTCCGTTAAGCTAGCCGCCAGTTCGCCGGTACTCAGTGAAGCGCTTTCACAGCCCCTGATACCTGCTACTTCAGATTCGCAGGCCTCTACTGAGACCCATTCGGAGTTTGGCATGCTGCGAGATGCTTCTTCGACCATGGAACCTGCGGATGTCTCTACTTTGGATGGGTCTGGAGCTGCTGTGCAGGTACCGGCTTCTGAGGGGGTATTCAGGCCTACTGACTTGCATTTCAAACCGATGCCATCTTCTTCTTCTTCAAGGCCTATAACTCGACCCACTTCTAGAAAACTGACGTCCAAACCACATGGTCAGGCCCATATGCCTAAAAAACAAATGATAAGAATGGCTGAAGACCTTATTACTTTAATTAGGGGAAACCAGCCTTCACCCTCTAAGAGACCTAGAACTGATTTTCCTTCTGATCAGGATTCTGAAATTTCTGTTCCTTCTGATTACAGGGTTTGCCCTTCTCTACCTATGAGGATTCTGATGCAGAGGACTCCATTCCCTCTGCTTCTCCTCCAGAAGATTTCTGTTTTGGTGAAACCTTGCACACTCTCTTAGGGAGCATTTCCTCTGGGGAAGCCAGGATTAATCTTGACTCCAAAAAGAGGCTTAGGGAATTCTTGCTCCTCCCTCAACACAGGCCTTTAGCTATCCCTCCTGTCCTAGACATTGTAGATGATGCCTTCTTTGAATCTAGCCTGGCCCCAGACACTTTACCTCCAGCTCCTAGGAAACCTGACGGGTATTACAGAGTACCTGACTCTCACAGGTTCCTCTTCAAGAATCCTACTGCGGACCCAGAGACCATTTCCCAAGGGCCTAAAGGCATTAAGGCTACTACTGCCAAAAACCCTACCCCCTCTGATAGAGATTCCAGGGCCTTGGACAGATGGGGTAAGAAGGTATATCTTTCTACTACTTTAGTCATTAGGGCCTTAAACTACCAGTTTCATATGTTAAAGTATCAGCAGTGCATTATGGGACTACTTAAACAGAAAATGATGTTGATTCCTGACTGTGCTGAAAATAAAGATTTACAGGATTTAATGAATTCTGCTAAACAAGTTGGTAAACATACTTTGCAATGTGGTTTTGACACTTTCTTTTGACGCATCTTGCAGAGCTGCTGTCACTGGGTCTGTTCTTAGAAGGCATGCTTGGCTTAAGGAGCAAAATTTGCCAGATCATGTTAAAGCTAAATTACTGGATGCTCCCTTAAACCAAGGCCACCTGTTTGGCAACAAAGCAGAAGAAGTCCTTAAAAAGGTGGAGGAAAAACCTAAATATATGCAAACTATTAAAGATTTCCTGCAAGTACAGCCTCCCAGATTTAGTAGACATTGACCTTCTAAGAATTGGTCCTTTCGTGTCTCTTCCAGGCCTTCTCAGTTCAAACCCAGGAACAGCAGACCACCTAGGCTACAGTCTCAAAGTACTTACAGGCCAAAGCAGTGGGGCCTACCACTTCCAAAGCTGGAAGTAGTAAGACACCCCCTATGGAAACATGTTACAATGACTTAACTTTAAACCTTCCAAGCCCTGCTCAACTGCCTGCTTCCTTAGGGGGAAAGATCGCCCGGCATGCAAAAAACTGGGAACTCGTTACCCAGGACAAATGGGTTTTAAATATAATTTTCCAAGGATACAAATTCCACTTTCACATCTTACCAACCCCAAACGGTTGGCCAGACCTACCCCCAAATCAGTGGGTAGAGGCTCAACAGCAGGTTCTCTCTCTTCTAAGTATCAGGGCTATTCAACCTGTCCCAGCAGAAGAAAGGGGACAAGAGTTTTACTCAGGACTTTTCCTGGTACCCAGAAAAGACAGCTCCTGGCGTCCTATCCTGGACCTCTCTATTCTAAACACCTTTTTGGTAATCCCAAAATTCAAAATGCTAATACTTCAACAGCTACTTCTATGCTAGGCAAAGATGGCTGGTTGGCAACCTTAGACTTAAAGGAAGCTTACCTGCACATTCCAGTAAGGGAATCTTGCAGAAAATACTTAACGCTTCAGAGCAGGCTCCATGCACTATCATTTCTCTGCACTTCCCTTTGGCTTATCTACTGTGCCCAGGGTATTCACAAAGTGCCTGGCTCCAGTCATTGCATTTTGCAGGCAAAGAAATATTCAAATATACTTATACCTGAACAATTGTCTAAGTCAGGCAGAAAGCCAGGACATGCTACTAAAACATCTGGCATTTGTAAAGAAACTTCTAACCTCACTGGGGTACACCATAAACGAAAAGAAATCTCATCTACTACCCTGCCAACAAATTGTATTCCTGGGAGCAAGCTTGAACACAACTTCCCAGATGTCTTACCTCACGCCAGAGAAACAAATTTATTTGACAGCCTACTTCAAACTACTGGCCACGAAGACCCAGCTATTTGCAAGGAAAATCCTGCAAGCCCTGGGGTTCATAGCCTCTTGCATTCTACTAATTCCATATGCAAGACTGCATATGAGGAAACTACAGTGGTATCTAAAAAGCCTATGGTGTCAACATTCTCAGGACCTGGAATCAATGATTCCTATCATTCCTTGTATAAAGACTGAGTTCCTTTGGTGGGCAGAGGCCTGCTACCATAACAAGGGGCTCCCATTCACTCTACCCCCTGCCGCCCAAACCCTAACAACAAACATATCAGACTATGCATGGGGGATCACTTGGCAGGGCAGTGCATGCAGGACAAATGAAATCCGAGTCAGATGCACCTGCATATCAATCAAAAAAGTTTTAGCTGTACAGAATTGCCTGACAGCCTTCAAGGACCACATTCTTCCAGGACAATTATTGGTAAAGACAGACAGCACCACTGTTATGTGGTACATAAACAAGCAGGGGGGAACCCACTTGTACCCTCTCTGCAGACTAGCCATGGCTCTGTGGAACACAGCCTTGAGCTACCAAGTGCACCTACAAGCTCAATTCCTGCCCTGCCAGGCAAGCTAAATTCACTGGCAGACAACCTAAGCAGAAATCTCATGGACCCAAACAAGTGGAAACTGGAACCAAAGATATTCAACCTTTTGAGAAACAAATGGGGGAATACAGAGGTAGACCTGTTTGCCTCCCCTCAGAACTACCAATTGGACAACTTCTGCACAAGGACTTCCCACAATCAAGCTTGGAAAGTGGATGCCCTGTCCTTCACCTGGGAAAGCCTCTCAGTTTATGCCTTTCCCCCTCTGCCTCTCCTCTCGAAAGTTTTGCTAAAGATCAAACAGGACAAACCAAGGACAGTACTGATTGCACCAGACTGGCCATGCCAGCATTGGTACCCCTCTCTTGCGCAGTATGTCACTGTTGGATCCATGGCACCTGCTTCAAACCCCTTCTCTGCTGTCACAGCAGGAGGGCCAGATTCTGCACCCTCAGCTTCAAACCCTGAACCTTGCAGTCTGGTTAATTCCTTGAGCTCTCCAATAGCATCCCTCAGTAAGCAGGTGCTAGATGTCATTCTGGAGAAAAGGAGGCCTAGTACTAGAAAATCCTATGCTGAAAAGTGGAAAAGATACTGTTCCTAGAGCCAGACTCAGGGGATGGGCACAACGGTGCCCAGCTTACCGCATATTCTTCAGTACTTAACAGAGATGCTCCATAAGAGCCTTTCCTTCTCGTCAATAAAAATTCATGCCTCTGCCATTTCAGCACATTATAATATTGAACCACCCCTCTTCTCTCACCCCCTGCTAAAACAATTCCTCAGAGGGGCCAAAATTTAAGACCACCCAGGAGAGCCCCTACTCCAGCCTGGGACCTTTAACTTTGTATTGGAAAAGCTCATTCTACCTCCTTTTGAGCCAGCTGCAACTGCAGAGTTGAAATTCCTTTCTTGAAAAACAGCCTTCCTTCTAGCCATCAGCAAGAAGAGTGTATGAATTACAGGCCCTCATGGCAGTGGAGCCCTTCATCTTCTTTCATGCAGACAGGGTGTCCCTCAGGACCAATCCTTCCTTTATGCCCAAGGTGGTGTCTAGTGTGGCCCTTAATCAGTCCATTCATTTGCCTACTTTTTTCCCTATTCCACAGAACAAAGGAGAACGAATACTGCACTTTTTGGACGTGCACAGACAACTTGGATTTTATTTGGACAGGACTAAACCTCTCAAAAAATCTGAACAGCTGCTAGTTGGCTTTGCTGCAGGGGCAGAGGGAAGGCCATCTCAAAGCAAACCATTTCTAAGTGGATAGCCCATTACATTCATTTCTTCTATAAGCACCATGGAAAACCTACCCCACAGGGGATAAGATCACATTCCACCAGGGCTGCATCTACCTCTACAGCCTTTCTCAGAGTTGTCCCTACCAGGGACATCCTAGAAGCTGCTACCTGGAGCTCTGTACATACCTTCACCAAGCATTACCACATGCCTATTTTTTTTCTAAATCCAGAGCTGGTTTTGCCACTGCAGTCTTGCAGGGCCTAATAGCTGGTCTTAATGCTCTATAACTTCCTCCCTTCCTTAGCTTTGGGAATCAACCCAAATGTAATGACTGCAACAGTGAAACACGAAGAACATAGTACAGTTGTGTACACTTACCATAAATGTAGATGTTCGAGTGTATTCACTGTTGCAGTCCTGGATACCCTCCCTCTAGCCCCCTGACTTCTTTTGGCTATACTTCTCTTCTTGTTTAGTGTATTTCAGCTTTCTGGTATATTTGCTTTTTGTTGGAGGTGTAACCTAACATGTAATTGCTTCCCATTATGGGGGCACCTGACATCTGGAACAAGAAAAACTGATGTAATGGCGTTGGCTGCATGTTTTATACCCCTGACGTCATGGAAGAAGTGACAGCATCCGAAGCAGGGATCCAAGACTTTGATATTCAGGCTGGCTGAGGGCTACCTGCAGGCAGATAACCTAAATGTAATGACTGTAACAGTGAATACACTCTAACATCTACATTTATGGTAAGTGTACACAACTGTACTTTTATCTTTCTTCTTTTTCTGTTTTTCTCCTTGTTCAATTTTAAGAACTGTAGACACTGCAGTGTAAAAAAAATCTGGTTTAAAGAACATGACAAAAGAAAAAAATATTGTTCTTTTTCTCATTCTTGCATAAAGGCATTAGCTTAATCTAGTGGTGGTGGTGCTGCGGTAGTGTTGTTGCCTCACAGTAAGACGTTGTCCGGTTCAATTCTCAGTTAGAGCGTCTTCTGCGTGGAGACATGCGTGAATGGGCGTACCTTCGTTGAAGGTTGTGCATCAGGGCTGGTAACTCGACACGTAAAAATCAACCACCAATCATTAGCGGACTGGAGTTCTGCTGTGGCGACCCCTAACCGGGAAAAGCCAAAAGACACAACGACACAACAGTTAAATGAAAGAGAGTATTGAATATTGTGAGGCATTTTTCTAGTAAGCAGTTTTCTGTCTGTCTGCTAGAGACATGAGAACCAATCTGATAAAGAAAATTAGCTCAGAGAAGATGTTTTCTGAAAGTGTTAGTGTTTTCCCAGCTGAGAGAGAGAGAGCTGTAAAGAGAGTACAAAAACAGACAACACTTAACAGAACCACAGGCTGTACCATGCGTCATTGATAACATTTTTTTTAGGTCAGCTAAAGTCTGTGTGTGTGGCTGTCAGTTTGGGACATTTGTTTCTAGTAGGAGGGTAAAATGTCAGTAGCTGAATATGTGCATAGTGTTGTGTGTTAAGTTAATTTTAGGAGGGTATTGTGTGTGTGGGTGTATTTTTGTTTGATGGTTTTCATTAAAACAGAGTTGTGTAAGATGCGATATAGGTTGAAATGGAGATGAGAAACAACTGTATAAAATATTAACTTGCTAAACAGTACATGCATGTAGCACAAAAGCTGGAGCTAGACATTTAACAAAAAAGCTGTTGCACATAAAAGGTGGGAATAATAATCTCTTAAGAATGTGATGCTTTCTATAATGTCTTTAATCATTAATGGTCTCACGGATAAATTCAAAAAAGAAAGAGAAGTGAATTATATTTAAAATGTATACAGTGCAAATAGCTATGCAACAGGAGAAACAGCTGGAAAGAACTGAACCATCTGAACTTGATAAAGAAAGGTTTTCAGGATGGTGACTCAGCGGAATACCTTGGGCAAAGGAAGACAGGAGTACTTATATTAATTGCAAGAGGAGTTCCAGTAGTTATAGAAGAGGATAAAAAAGACAATAATTGTAGATTTTTAGTAGTAAGGGGCTGTTGGCAAGGGAGGAGGATTACACTGACATGTATTTATATTCTACTACAACCTGGTATAGTGGAGTTTAAGAAAATTCTGGGAGAAATAATCAGCTTTAAGCAAGGAATATTACTTATAGGTGGGAACTGGAATTTGATTTGCAACAGTAAAGATTGTGTTGTGGGGCCCATAAGGGAAAATATAACAAAGGAGGGTATATTTTTAAGAAATTTATAAAAAAATTGGCATGGAAGATGTGAATTTAGTAGTAGGAGTTCAGAGTGAATTTACATATTATTCCCCAGGATACAAAAACTGGGCTAGGCTAAACAGAATTTAAATTTCAAAGGACTATGTGCATTTAGTTGATGGTCTTGATATATACCCAATAACTATTTCAGATCTTGCAAAAATAATAACTAAAATAAAAATACAGGGTAATCAAATAAAAATGAGACAATGGTGCGTTCCACCTATCTGTTGAAAAGAGAGGAATTTAAGGAATGAGTAGTGGAAATTATTCAGGAGTTATTAGAGAAGATAGAAATTTCTTCTGAAAATATAGCTAGGGAGGGGATAAAATTAAAGAGAATTTAAAAATAGGGTGTAAATAAAAGAAAGGGAGATATGGTTAAGAAGCAAGAATTATTTAGAGGGACTGACAAATGTTAAAGTATTGCAAAACAGGTGGAATCTCATTGAACAAGAAGAGGAACAACTGCAGCATGCTAAACAGAAAATAAGGAATTACCTTGATAATATGCATGAATTTAGGAAAATTGCTGTTAAGCAACTGTTTTTGATAATTGAAGAACACAAAAAGTTATAGCACAATGACTCAGGCAACATAAAGTAGAAAGGGCTGTCACCAGCTTAGGGAGTCTATAACAAGGAAGATAAGGGATTCTTGTAGAAATATTAGAAATATTTTGAAAACTCTGTGAAAGTCTATAGAAATAGGGGGTCCTAAACGAAAGACCAGCACTAGTAGAGATTTTAGTAGAATCTGGAACAGAAGTTGCCATTAAGAAAGGAATAATAATTGGTAAAGCATACAAAATATTGCATGATAACTATAAGAATCAACCAGAGGAGGCTAGAAAGGATTGGGAAGAGAGATTGGATAAGCAGTTTACAAAGAAACAATATGTGGATATATATGTATGTCTCCCAAATGTGCAACAGATTTAGAATCTTTGCTTGGAAGTGTTTGCATAGGTATTTTATATACCAAGTAGACTCTAAAGAAGTTTTCCTCGGGTAGACAGCAAATGTTGAAGGTGTGATGAGGAAGAAGGAGGTAACTGGAAACATATTTTCTGGGAATGTAATGAGTTGACAGACTTTGAAGATTCCATGCAGAGTGCTCTGTCTGAGATGCTGGGTGAGCAAATTGGTGTAACTAAGGAAATTATTTTTTTGAGCTATTTTAGAGAATCGGAATTGCCTAGACACAATAAGGCTTTGCTGAGTCTAATTGTGATGGCTGCCACCAAAAAACAATTACTAGAAAATGGAAGTCAAAGTCTAAACCAACTTTACTAGAAGTAAAGATAATATGGAGATAAAACAACTGGAATTGGGATCTTTAGAAAAGGGTGGGAGGACATTACATAGGAAAAATGGCAATTGTGGGATTAATGCATGCAGAGGAGAAATGAGATGTGAAAGAAGGTAGGATTTGAATGAGCTATGTAATGGTTGACTGATAATGACTGGATATATTATAAGTGATGCATAATGTTTGCAGCTATAGCTGTGTCAACATACTTTGTGATATGTAATGTTTGCAGCTGACATTGTGTCTGTATGGTTTATTTTCATTTATATAAATGTAAGATTGTTTAAGTCGTACATGATAATTTAATAAAGATATTTGTTGTTTAATTAAAAAAAAAAAAAAAAAAGAAACCTTTGTGGCCCCCACCATCAAAGTGTGTGTGTGTGTGTATGTATGTATATATGTATATATATATATATATATATATATAGTCTATTTTCTTTGATCAAAATAGAAAGTACGCCCTTACTTTCGTGAAAGTGCACTTCATCGAAATTGCACTTTTGCGAATTCTGGTTCAGCAAACCAGCAATCTAAATAAGACTGAGCACTACAGTGGGAATAAGGGAATATACTTGTTTCCCCACTGTAGTGCGTTCTCGGAGTTAGTTTATTTAATGTAGTGGGGGTGTGGGGGGGTTGCTCCCCCTGCAAAACGGAGTTTAAATTATTTTTTTTTTATTTTAATTGCCTGTTCACTGAACTGGAATTCGCAAAAGTGCACTTTCGTTGAAGTGCAGTTTCACTAAAGTAAGGTCGTACTTTGATTGAAGTAATGGTATTTCGATCAAAGAAAGTAGACCCATATATATATATATATATATACACACACACACACACACACACACACACACACACACACATAGATATAATATGGTTATATAGATACAGATATATAAATATGCTAACTCTGAAATCGCACAAAATCTCTTAAAGGGAACAGTCTGAAACCTTAAGAATTGTGCAGGCTCACATACTTGTCCACCATCAGTGTAATTGATCAAAAGCAGTCAACTAAACAGACATTGACCAAAGAATCTGCAGCCATGTATGTGCATATTTGTGTATATCTATCTATCTTTCTATCTATATAGACAGAAAAAGAGCACAACTGAAACACAACTTTTCCATCACAAAAGTCTATTCTAGTGTCCAGGTTTTATTACGGTTAGGTTAAAAAAGACAATCCAAGTTCTCACAAAGGCGTCTTCAGTGGTGACCCTACTGATGCTTTTGTGTGAACCTGATTTGTTTTTTGCACCCTGACTAGAATAAATCCTAAACTCTAAAATTCACTTGTGTGCTGGAAAAGTTTTGGTCTTTTATATACTGTGTTCCATGCTCTGTGGTTTTTCGGGGTTGAATACCCATTGACATATGTATACATATATTACATATGCAGATATGCTTTAACTAGGGTGCGGTAAAGGGTGTGGCTGGCCCAGGGGTATGTTCAGCAGGTGCTGATGGTGAGGAAGTGCGATGTCCACATTACATTATGAAGCCTCAAGAAAGGATGTCATAGATGACAGAACTGCAAAAGTGTTGAAACACTCAGTGTGTGGTGATTTAACTCTTGCAAGCTGTTTGTTCAGTTTCTAGTAAAGAGTTGCTGAGCAGAGTAGCTTTGTTTTTTGTCCAACTGTAAGTAAACTTTTTTGTATGTTTTTAATTTAATTTTATTTATTATTATTATTATTAGTAGTAGTAGTAGTAGTAGTAGCAGTAGTATCATTATTATTTTGCTTGTCATCTTCTTAGCTTTGAATTGAGGGTTTGGGGAACTAAATGGCTGCCAGAATGGCCTACCTATGCTTCTGAATACATAGGTAGGATGTAGTACTACCAACCCAGTATCTGCAGTGAGACAGATGGTGGAGAAGAAACTGGAGATGAGGAGAGCGTCCAACTGGGTATTCCTAGACTTGTAGAAAACTTATGACAGGATCTCAAGAAAGCTGATTTGGGAAGTCCTGTGATGGGTCAGAGTCCTGGAAACATTGGCAGAATTAATATGGGCTGTGTACAAGCACCCAGTGACAAAAGTACAAACTGTGTTCAGACTTGCAGGCATTTCCCAGTGGGAGTGGGTATACACAAGGTTTCAGCTCTGTGCCCACTGCTCTTCATACTAGTGATGTATTACATTAGCCAATATATCAAATGGGACAGATCAGCAATGGAGCATTGTATGTAGACAATGTGGCATTACAAGCAGTGTCTGAATAGGAAATTCAGCAAATGTTAGGAGAATAAGAATCCTACACTTGTTCAGCAAAAAACAGATCAAGCACCAGCTTTCGTACAAGAGATGGCTTCCAGTAATTTTAATGGAAAAAAATAAATCACATGTCATAACTGATTAAAATATATGAAACACTGAAGAAGTATATCAACTCAAATAACAAAAGGCTAGAAAAATGGAAGAAGCTTTAAGCAGCTGTTCAGATGAAGTGATTAAAGTGCAAAAATTGGAGGTCAAAATGAAGTAAAAGCTAGTGGAATATGAGACATCTGTAGAAGAGTTTCAAAAAATGGTAGAGTTAGAGGACAGAATATGCAGAGAAAACCTGAGATTTTTTGCTGTACCAGAGAAATTGGAAGGAACAGATTGTATTGATTTTTTTTTTGAAAGCACAACTAAGAAACTGGACTCGTATTCCACAGTATGATTTGTTAATTGAGAAAGCATCCAAAAACTGTATTAGTAAAGGTGTAATCATATCAGCAAAAAGAGTTGATCCTGACCAAACTGTAGCAGAAGACCAACGTATTAAAAAAATGGAGACAGTAGAGTGTTTGTGGAAAATGAGTATTCACTGTTGACCAGACAGAAGAGAAACAAATTTATCCCAGCAATTAGGGAATGTTGAGAGGCAGGTGTGAAATTTAAGCTGCTGTATCCAGCTGTTTTCGAGTATTGTTTCCCTGGAGGATCAAATATATTTTTGATGTAGAACAGGCTAAGGAAGAAATACAAAAGTTTGTCTAATAAAAAAGTGAGCCATCAAACAGAAGGGGACTCTGCTTCTTATTCTTCTGACAGTAAAGTTCATAGATAGACTTTACCAGTGAAACTTTTACCAGTGTTCAAAAGGAAAATGTTTGAGAGAGAGAAAAAAGCAAAGGCGGTGACTAGAAGAATCAGGAGTACCTTGGACTTGAACCAGAGTCAGAGTCTGATATTGGGAGATGGAGATGAACAAGAAAAAGACAAACAGCATTGAAATTAGTGAATGAATGTGAGACTATAAAGCATCAGTCATGTTTGTGAAATATGGCTTTACATGAAAAAAGTTGCTGAGAAAGATTGAACTTCTGTTGATTTTGTTAAACTTGCAGATGGACTGAAAAGCATATACCCCACTTCATGTCATTAATGTTTAGAAAGACACTGAAAGGGAAAAAAGGTAACTGTAAGTAAAACAATTTTTGTTCTTAAAAATATTTGTATAAAACATTTCATGATATAAAGTGCATGTTATATAGTAAACTAGACTTGAGTAGTATGTCATCTGGCATATCTAAAATGCGGGGGGGGGGTGATGAGTCTTTTCTGTGATTGTTGTATGTGATAAAAGAACAAAAATAAGCAAGTACTTTTTTGGATTTAAGAAATGTAGCCATAATTTAAAAAGGGAAGAAAGGCTGGACAAAAGCATGTTTAAGTTAATTGAAAACAAAAACGTACCACCCACTGGGGCTGAATCAACATAAAAAGTACAGCAACCACAAAGTGCAGTCCAATCCACTATAAGCAACTTGAAACTTGAAACTGAAACTGAACCATCCAAGTTTACAAATAATGTATATTTATTAAAATAGAACCACGACTAAGCGCTTTCGCCAGCAATCTGGCTTCCTCAGAGTCGTTTATCGTACATTTAGATACTCTTTATATAATATGCACTCAAAGCTCATTGGAACAATTCATAAAACACACCCCCTTACATACAAAACCCCATGTCCTTTACAAATAAATTGTATCAACTACTTAAATCATTACTACATATCTACATATCGCTAAATTAAAAACAACAATTAGAAATGAGTGAAAAAATAAACAATTATAAATTCTATAACTCATACATGGTGATGTCATTTTCATAAAATAGTGTGTCTGATATTAATTCCTAATGTTCTAATAATGTCTTTATACACAACCTCATAAATATTTAAAACAAATAAATAACACATTAATACTTTCATATTAGCAACCAAATGAAATACCAAACACTTCCTTAAAAACTACCTAAAAAACTTGTGCGTATAAAACTACCACTACAATATATGAGATATATGCATGTAATGCCCATAATCATTAGGTCCCATATAACCATTATGTAGACTCTTCATAATACCTGAGACCTTAATTTTAACATGGGTTTGATCGAAATATAGTCATTCAAGCCCGGGGGCCTACAGGCATCCAATCTTAGTTGCCATTCTGTTTCTAAAGCCCCCACTTTTTTGACTATATCTCCCCCTTCTCCACAATCTAAAACACGTCCTATCACAAAAAATGTAAATTTGTTAAAATTCAAACATTTAGTACTGTGTAAATAAAGTGCATTGTGCTTGTCCTTCTTCCTGATAGATCTAACATGTTCTGCAATTCTGTCCTGCAACCTTCTAATGGTCTTACCCACATAGTATGCCTCACAAGATGAACATGATGCCAAATAAATTATATTCTTCGTGCAGCAATTACATTGTCCTGGACAAGAGATGGTGTACTTATAGCCATATACACATACATAACTACCCTCGTTAATATACCTACACCATCTACAAAAGCCACACTTTTTCATGATGGATTTGTACTGACTCTTACTTTTTCTCTCCAAGATACCTTTTAAATTATCCCCCCTACTGTGTACAAAAACTGGTTCTAAACCCAGTATTTTCTTGATCTCATCACTTAATGTAAAATTCCAAATATTTTTTATAATATCAATCAATTCAGGTGATTTAGGGTTGTACTTTACAATCATCTTTATGTCAGACCCCTTTATTACATCATCAGGATTCTGTTCTTTCATTTGTCCTAACCCAGTGTAAAGAACAGGTGCATATCTCCCTTTCCTTTCCCTCAACACATCCCTTCTAACACTTAGTAGGAGCTTAAGTGGATACCCACGATCTAGGAACATTCCTATCAATTTAAAAAGCTCCATTCTAAATTGTACATCATTGCTAACCAATCTTGAGGTTCTCACCATTTGTCCTTTAACAACTCCTTTCGATGGTGAAATGGATGGCAACTAGAAAAGTGTAATAGTGAGTTTGAATAATTCTCTTTTCTGAAAATGTTACTTTCAAATTCTCTAACTGTTTTACTAATAGTCAGATCCAAATAATTAATCCTATCTTTATCCCATTGAAATGTAAACTTCAAAAATTCTGTTGTAGTACCCAAAAACTCAACAAACTCAACCGCAGTACTCTCATCACCTTTCCATAAAATTAAAATGTCATCCAAAAATCTGTTGTACATTAATATATTTCTCATGTATCTATCTGATGAAAAAATGTGCTTTCTCTCCCATGTAAGCAAAACAGCATTAGCAAATGCTGGCGCACATCTTGCACCCATCGCCACTCCTGACATTTGTTGAAATAAGTCACCTTCAAAGATAATGAAATTATTTTTAAGCACCAATTCCATCAAATCACATATAAAATTGGCTTTTGTACCTTCCAACAATCCATCCTTCGTAATTGCTTCAAAAAACATCTCCAAACCTAGACTATGCGGAATGACCGAAAATAAGTTTACAATGTCAATAGTGAGAAACCCAAAGTCACTATTCCCTCTCTCAAAATTCTTTATTCTATCAAGGCAGTGCCATGAGTCTCTAATGATGTGTGGTGCTAGATTTATAATAGGCTTAACTGATAAATCAATAAATGAAGCTAAGGTTTCTGTTTTGGATCCCTTGGCTGATACAATAGGTCTAAATTGTAACTTATCAGCCCCTTTATGCACCTTAGGGATACCAAACAAGGTAGGTATTCTTGGAAAATTAACATTCAAGTAATCATACTCCACTTCATTAATATTACCTTGAAATAATGCATCATGTAAAAATACATCAATTTTATAATATGCCCTATTAATCTCGCCCCTCGAGACCATGGCATAAGTATCATCACCATTCAAAATTGCAGAGATTTCAGAAATATAATCAATAGTTTGCATAACAACCATACCTCCCCCCTTATCTGGTTTCATGAACCTGTACTGTCCAGATTTTTTAAGGGAGTCCAACAACTCTCTCTCCTGCTTTGAAAGGTTGTCATTGAATAAAAAAACATTCTCCAAACATTTTCGTATCTGTACTTCGACAAGCTTTTCAAAACCCATCATCTCCAAATTAAAAGGTGGTATAAATGCACTTTTTCTTTTAAACATACTTGTTTTGTCAACAACCCCAGTGTTTTCACTGGTTACACCTCTTCCATTAGCTGCAAAAAACATTTTTAAATGCATTTGTCTTGTAAACATTTTGAAATCTAATAAAACCTGAGCTATGTCCACTCTAAACAGTGGTACAAAACTCACACCCTTACTAAACAACTCAAAATGTGTTTCTCCAACAACTATATCAGTGTAATTGTAAATACAGTACCCATTTTTCTTTAGTAACTGATGTTTGAGACCTTGAAAAATTACCATTTCCTTGTTACTATGTAATGGACAATTCCTGTCCAACATATTTACATCAATGGCCTCATCATATGTTACAACATTGGTCACAAATATATCATCATCACTCCTTATGAACGTGTCCACAAAATTGTCACCATCAAAGTCACTATTGTGTGAGTAACATGGCTCTCTACATACACAAAATTCCATTTGCGTGGGTCTTTGTGTAGTATTGTCCTTGGAAGTCTCAAAAATAACATCACCATTGTCCAAAATGTCAATCAATATCTCCCCCCTCCTGTTCATTCTCCCACCCCTGTGAAAGTCTTGTTGTGCTTCTCTCACAGTCAGACCCCTGTTCCGAAGCCTCTCTGATCTCCGAGGGCCGTTCTCCATTTCTAAAAAAGTATCATTGTCCCCTACATCCTCATTGTAACTCAAACTTTCAGTTTCGTTGTTAACATTGTCATTAATAAAATTCAAATTAAATCCATTCATTCTAGCAGCAGGCGGATACGCTCTTTTGTTTTTGTAATCAGAGCTATCCCTTTCCAGTTTCTTTTTTCTTTTTCGCCATATTCTTAGTAACAAATGACTCAATATTACTCAATGCCCTATTGAAATTAGCCTGGTGTTGTTCATGCAACAAATCAGTAGTACATGTAGTTGACTAATCTGCTCCTGTAAGTCCGCTAATTTGATATCATTATTCCGTATAATGATATCTAACATGTCAAGCACCGTTTTGTTAAAAAGAGCAATCAATTCCTGAAACACTACAGAGTTTTCATCTACACCCATGGGTCTCTTCCACACACGTAGACCCATAGGTACTTGATTCATCTCTCTTGATTTTTTCAAGAACAAACTGTCTAACTGCACCGCCCGAAACTTGGTGCATAGTTTCTCATACTGAGAAATTTGTTCACTTAAGCGAGGACGCGAAGTTCTTCTCTCGTCGACGCTAACTGCTTCTCCAAACAACGGAGCCTGGAACCAGGAAGTGATGTCAAACCTCTCCTCGTGCACCCTCCTATTCTGGTCTCTGCTCCTACTTGTCTCGTTGTAGCTCCGCTGTTGTGTAGCTGTCACATTGGCGTAAGAATTGCTCCTAGTTCCTTGACCGAGTGGAATGGATTCCACTGGTGAATGCAGCGTGAAAAGCCGCATTTGAGAATCAGTCGGGCTCACCTGCCCAACTTCACCATCTTCCCCGATAACATGACGATTATTTGCTGTGTAGACTTTAAGCAATTTGTCTACCACAGTGGCCAGCTCTTTTAGTATAACCTCCATAGTTCAATGTCACTCAAGGCAGAAAAAACCAACACCAGTGGTACTGTAAAATTGAAAACAAAAACGTACCACCCACTGGGGCTGAATCAACATGTGCAGTCCAATCCACTATAAGCAACGTTAAAACTTGAAACTGAACCATCCAAGTTTACAAATAATGTATATTTATTAAAATAGAACCACGACTAAGCGCCAGCAATCTGGCTTCCTCAGAGTCGTTTATCTTACATTTAGATACTCTTTATATAATATGCACTCAAAGCTCATTGGAACAATTCATAAAACACACCCCCCTACATACAAAACCCCATGTCCTTTACAAATAAATTGTATCAACTACTTAAATCATTACTACATATCTACATATCGCTAAATTAAAAACAACAATTAGAAATGAGTGAAAAAATAAACAATTATAAATTCTATAACTCATACATGGTGATGTCATTTTCATAAAAGTGTGTCTGATATTAATTCCTAATGTTCTAATAATGTCTTTATACACAACCTCATAAATATTTAAAACAAATAAATAACACATTAATACTTTCATATTAGCAACCAAATGAAATACCAAACACTTCCTTAAAAACTACCTAAAAAAACTTGTGCGTATAAAACTACCACTACAATATATGAGATATATGCATGTAATGCCCATAATCATTAGGTCCCATATAACCATTATGTAGACTCTTCATAATAACGGAGACCTTAATTTTAACATGGGTTTGATCGAAATATAGTCATTCAAGCCCGGGGGCCTACAGGCATCCAATCTTAGTTGCCATTCTGTTTCTAAAGCCCCCACTTTGTTGACTATATCTCCCCCTTCTCCACAATCTAAAACATGTCCTATCACAAAAAATGTAAATTTGTTAAAATTCAAACATTTAGTACTGTGTAAATAAAGTGCATTGTGCTTGTCCTTCTTCCTGATAGATCTAACATGTTCTGCAATTCTGTCCTGCAACCTTCTAATGGTCTTACCCACATAGTATGCCTCACAAGATGAACATGATGCCAAATAAATTATATTCTTCGTGCAGCAATTACATTGTCCTGGACAAGAGATGGTGTACTTATAGCCATATACACATACATAACTACCCTCGTTAATATACCTACACCATCTACAAAAGCCACACTTTTTCATGATGGATTTGTACTGACTCTTACTTTTTCTCTCCAAGATACCTTTTAAATTATCCCCCCTACTATGTACAAAAACTGGTTCTAAACCCAGTATTTTCTACCTACACCATCTACAAAAGCCACACTTTTTCATGATGGATTTGTACGGACTCTTACTTTTTCTCTCCAAGATGCCTTTTAAATTATCCCCCCTACTATGTACAAAAACTGGTTCTAAACCCAGTATTTTCTACCTACACCATCTACAAAAGCCACACTTTTTCATGATGGATTTGTACTGACTTTTACTTTTTCTCTCCAAGATACCTTTTAAATTATCCCCCCTACTATGTACAAAAACTGGTTCTAAACCCAGTATTTTCTTGATCTCATCACTTAATGTAAAATTCCAAATATTTTTTATAATATCAATCAATTCAGGTGATTTAGGGTTGTACTTTACAATCATCTTTATGTCAGACCCCTTTATTACATCATCAGGATTCTGTTCTTTCATTTGTCCTAACCCAGTGTAAAGAACAGGTGCATATCTCCCTTTCCTTTCCCTCAACACATCCCTTCTAACACTTAGTAGGAGCTTAAGTGGATACCCACGATCTAGGAACATTCCTATCAATTTAAAAAGCTCCATTCTAAATTGTACATCATTGCTAACCAATCTTGAGGTTCTCACCATTTGTCCTTTAACAACTCCTTTGCGATGGTGAAATGGATGGCAACTAGAAAAGTGTAATAGTGAGTTTGAATAATTCTCTTTTCTGAAAATGTTACTTTCAAATTCTCTAACTGTTTTACTAATAGTCAGATCCAAATAATTAATCCTATCTTTATCCCATTGAAATGTAAACTTCAAAAATTCTGTTGTAGTACCCAAAAACTCAACAAACTCAACCGCAGTACTCTCATCACCTTTCCATAAAATTAAAATGTCATCCAAAAATCTGTTGTACATTAATATATTTCTCATGTATCTAGCTGATGAAAAAATGTGCTTTCTCTCCCATGTAAGCAAAACAGCATTAGCAAATGCTGGCGCACATCTTGCTGAAACCAGATAAGGGGGGAGGTATGGTTGTTATGTCAACTATTGATTATATTTCTGAAATCTCTGCAATTTTGAATGGTGATGATACTTATGCCATGGTCTCGAGATTAATAGGGCATATTATAAAATTGATGTATTTTTACATGATGCATTATTTCAAGGTAATATTAATGAAGTGGAGTATGATTACTTGAATGTTAATTTTCCAAGAATACCTACCTTGTTTGGTATCCCTAAGGTGCATAAAGGGGCTGATAAGTTACAATTTAGACCTATTGTATCAGCCAAGGGATCCAAAACAGAAACCTTGGCTTCATTTATTGATTTATCAGTTAAGCCTATTATAAATCTAGCACCACACATCATTAGAGACTCATGGCACTGCCTTGATAGAATAAAGAATTTTGAGAGAGGAATAGTGACTTTGGGTTTCTCACTATTGACATTGTAAACTTATTTTCGGTCATTCCATAGTCTAGGTTTGGAGATGTTTTTGAAGCAATTCTGAAGGATGGATTGTTGGAAGGTACAAAAGCCAATTTTATATGTGATTTGATGGAATTGGTGCTTAAAAATAATTTCATTATCTTTGAAGGTGACTTATTTCAACAAATGTCAGGAGTGGCGATGGGTGCAAGATGTAGCATTTGCTAATGCTGTTTTGCTTACATGGGAGAGAAAGCACATTTTTTCATCAGATAGATACATGAGAAATATATTAATGTACAACAGATTTTTGGATGACATTTTAATTTTATGGAAAGGTGATGAGAGTACTGCGGTTGAGTTTGTTGAGTTTTTGGGTACTACAACAGAATTTTTGAAGTTTACATTTCAATGGGATAAAGATAGGATTAATTATTTGGATCTGACTATTAGTAAAACAGTTAGAGAATTTGAAAGTAACATTTTCAGAAAAGAGAATTATTCAAACTCACTATTACACTTTTCTAGTTGCCATCCATTTCACCATCGCAAAGGAGTTGTTAAAGGACAAATGGTGAGAACCTCAAGATTAGCAATGATGTACAATTTAGAATGGAGCTTTTTAAATTGATAGGAATGTTCCTAGATCGTGGGTATCTACTTAAGCTCCTACTAAGTGTTAGAAGGGATGTGTTGAGGGAAAGGAAAGGGAGATATGCACCTGTTCTTTACACTGGGTTAGGACAAATGAAAGAACAGAATCCTGATGATGTAATAAAGGGGTCTGACATAAAGATGATTGTAAAGTACAACCCTAAATCACCTGAATTGATTGATATTATAAAAAATATTTGGAATTTTACATTAAGTGATGAGATCAAGAAAATACTGGGTTTAGAACCAGTTTTTGTACATAGTAGGGGGGATAATTTAAAAGGTATCTTGGAGAGAAAAAGTAAGAGTCAGTACAAATCCATCATGAAAAAGTGTGGCTTTTGTAGATGGTGTAGGTATATTAACGAGGGTAGTTATGTATGTGTATATGGCTATAAGTACACCATCTCTTGTTCAGGACAATGTAATTGCTGCACGAAGAATATAATTTATTTGGCATCATGTTCATCTTGTGAGGCATACTATGTGGGTAAGACCATTAGAAGGTTGCAGGACAGAATTGCAGAACATGTTAGATCTATCAGGAAGAAGGACAAGCACAATGCACTTTATTTACACAGTACTAAATGTTTGAATTTTAACAAATTTACATTTTTTGTGATAGGACGTGCTTTAGATTGTGGAGAAGGGGGAGATATAGTCAACAAAGTGGGGGCTTTAGAAACAGAATGGCAACTAAGATTGGATGCCTGTAGGCCCCCGGGCTTGAATGACTATATTTCGATCAAACCCATGTTAAAATTAAGGTCTTCGTTATTATGAAGAGTCTACATAATGGTTATATGGGACCTAATGATTATGGGCATTACATGCATATATCTCATATATTGTAGTGGTAGTTTTATTTTTTAGGTAGTTTTTAAGGAAGTGTTTGGTATTTTATTTGGTTGCTAATATGAAAGTATTAATGTGTTATTTATTTGTTTTAAATATTTATGAGGTTGTGTATAAAGACATTATTAGAACATTAGGAATTAATATCAGACACACTATTTTATGAAAATGACATCACCATGTATGAGTTATAGAATTTATAATTGTTTATTTTTTCACTCATTTCTAATTGTTGTTTTTAATTTAGCGATATGTAGATATGTAGTAATGATTTAAGTAGTTGATACAATTTATTTGTAGAGGACATGGGGTTTTGTATGTAGGGGGGTGTGTTTTATGAATTGTTCCAATGAGCTTTGAGTGCATATTATATAAAGAGTATCTAAATGTAAGATAAACGACTCTGAGGAAGCCAGATTGCTTAGTCGTGGTTCTATTTTAATAAATATACATTATTTGTAAACTTGGATGGTTCAGTTTCAGTTTCAAGTTTTAACGTTGCTTATAGTGGATTGGACTTCACTTTGTGGTTGCCGTACTTTTTTTTGTTTAAGTTAATACACTATAATCTAGGGAGAATAGTCCATATGGTCAAACATTCATAATTTCAAACATGTTTAGCATCTGCAGAAGTGATCAAAAGTCATTTGATTGATTTTGCCACTGTTAAGTCCATGCAAGATTGTGCGTAGCAGGGATCAGCAAATTTGCCATTTCCTCACTGTAGAGCGATCTCTGAGTTTGTATATTTAAGTAGTGCTGGGGTGCAGGGGGCCTGCTCCCGGAAGAAAACATTATTGATTAGTTTTTTTTTAATGTGCTTTTGACTTTTCGGGATTGCTTGTTAGCCATTTGGCATTTTTGTATTTTGATGTTTCAAAGTACATCCAATATTGGGCTGCAGGGGAGGGGGATGGTATGTAAAAGTGCACTGATTATAGTATATGTAGAGTTGAGATGTTTTCTCTTTCTTTTGCATGGGTGAATGTCTTGATTAATGCCCTTGGATTAATCTAAAACATGGTGAATCTCATGAGAAGGGCTGAGTTTCATGCATATGTAACAATATTAGCTTGTTTTTTCCCTTTAGCAAATAAATGTTTAATATGAATTGAGAAGTCCACAACTGAGGGCAGTTGCACATTTTATGTGCAGGTTTCCTTGGAGACAAGCTGACTTACAGGTGCAAGTAATTAATATTGAAAGTTCTGAGCATTATTTGCTGAGGGACATTAAAATTAAATTGTTCAAGGGCAAGGAGCTGAAAAGTTTGAAATTAATGGAAATGAATAAGAGATTATCTTCCTAGCAGCCTAATTAACTAACTCAGCGCCTTTACTAGAACAGTGCATAATTTAGTTGTATTTAAAGATAGCCACTGCACTTTTTCTTAAGGCTAAAAGTTTGTTTACTGAAGGTATACAAGTTGTTTTTTACATCTGAGAAGGGAACAGAGATGAGAAAAGAACACACAGCAAACAGTATAAGTGAAAGCACAGGCTGTAACATGCCCTTATCATGGATAACCTTAATTTTAGGTTAGATAATCCCTCTGGTGCAGCTGTCAATTTGGGACAGTTGTTCCTGTCAGGAGAGTTATACTTCATTAGTTGCTTGTTTTAAGTTAATAGGTTCTTGGGGTGTTTTGGGGTGCTTTTGATGGTTTCATTAAAACAAACAATCCTTGACAAATGTGACATAGGTTCAAAAGGAGATGATAAGAAACCGTATAAAAGATTAACCTGACAGACATAACTATGTATATGTAACAAAAAAACTGGATATAGACATATAAAAAGCTGCCTTGTATAATAGGTGGAATCATAACTTCTCAGCATAATGGCTACACTGTCCATGTTACTTTGGAATGTAAATGGCCTCACAAATATAGACAAAAAGGCAATAACATTGAATTATATTAAGAATTAAAGCGTGCAAGTAGCAGTGATGTAGGAGACACATTTTGGAAAGAAAATGAGCACATGAATTTGTTAAAGAAAGGATTTCAGGATGGCTATTTAGCAGAATATCAGCAACAAAACAAAAGTGGAGTAGAGGAGCTCCAATAGTGATAAAATAGGGAAAAAAGATGGTAATGGTAGATTTGTGGTAGTAAGGGGCTACTGGCAAGGGATGAGGATTATGCCTGGCATGTATTTATATTCCACCAAAAATTGCTATTATGGAGCTTTAGAAAATTTTTGGAGAAATGATCAGCTTTCAGCAGAGAATATTGCTTACAGGAGGGGATTATAATTGATTTGCAACAGTGACAATGTATCTGGGGACCGTGAAGGGAAAATGTAACAAAAGAGGGTGAATTTCTGAAGAAACTTATGAAAATATTTCTTATGGAAGATATGAATTTAGTAGTATGAATTCAGATACCCATATTATTCTCCAAGGTACAATAACTGGGCTAGACTAGGCAGAAATTATATTTCAGAGGAACATGTGGATTTTAATTGAAAGCTTTGACACACATCAAGTAACTATTTCAGATCATAAGATAAAAATGGTAATGAAGTAAAATGAGACACTAATGCTTTCCACCTACCTGTTAAAAAAGAGAAGGATTTAAGGAGCAAGTGGACAGTGGAAATTAGTCTAGAGTTATTAAGGAAGATAGACATTTCTTTTGAATTTATAGCTAGTGAGTGGAACAAAATTAAAGTTTAACTTTAAAAATAGGGTAGAAATGAAAAAAAGGAGATGTGGTTAAGAAGTAACACAAATTATTTAGAGGGTCTGTATTACATAAAAGGGGAATCTCACAGAAGAAGATGTTCAACTGTGAGTAGTAAAAATAAGAGCATATGTGGGTAATGTGCATGAGTTTAGAAAGACTGCTGTTAAGCAACTGTTTATTTGATAACTTCAGTGCACAAAAACTTTTAGCGCAACAACATAGGCAAAATAAAGGATTGTTGCCAGTCTTAGGGAGCCTATAACAAGAAAACCAACCAGAGATCCTGTACAGGTTTTAGAGATAGTTTGGAAATGTTATGAATATTTGTTTAAAGCAGAGAAATGTAAAAATCAAGAAAAGGCACAAATGGAAATATTTATTGAAAACTTGGGTATGCCAAGGTTAGAGGCAGATGAAGCTCAACAATTAACAGTTAAGGTAGGAGGAGATGTGATTTAAAACACTGATGTATAATCAATCTGCAGGAAAGTGTCCAGGAATAGATGATATTCCAGTGGAAGTGTGGAAGCTAGGAGGGAAGAAAATAATAAAATATCTGGAAGGTTTTGCTTAGCAGTATTTTATAATGAGGGGAAACACAAACATTCTAGAAGAAAGCTGTGGTGGCTGTAATACCTAAAGACACTAAAGTCCCATCAGGTCCAGCTTCATACAGGCCCATTTCAAAGTTAAACCATGATATCTAAAAATATCTAAATATCTAAAAGAATGACATCAGTGTTTGTAAAATTGATAGATATGGATCGGTGTCATTCTGTGAAGGGGGGGGGCAAACATTTGACAAAATTAATAGAACAATGGTGACCTAGAGGGAAGCAGAATGTTGGAAAATACTGATGTTTTTGGTGCTCTTGATGCAGAGCAAGAGTTACTTTGGAATTTATGATTAGGACAATGGAAGCACTTGCATTCCCTGATAAAGTAATAAGGTTAATTAGTAGAATATTTGAGGGAAAGAGAGAAAAATAAAAATGTGAGGGTTCCTCTCTTAATAAGTTGCGTCTGAACAGAGGAACGAGGCAGGGGTTGTACTCTTTCCCCTTTGTTGCTTGTATTATATTTAGAGTCATCAGCAAATAAAATAAGGGACTCCAAAATTCAAGCATAGAATTGGTATGATAATCAAGAAAAGTTGTCTTTATTTGCAGATGATATTATTCTGGTAGCTGATAAAACCAGAAAAGAACATCTTAGTGCTGTAGAACATTCAGAGACCATTTCAGGTCTTTTTAAGCTATGAAATTAATGAAGACAAAACAAAGGCTATAGCTCTAAACTGTGTACCTACACACGAATTGGTTCAGCAATACTGATATTTTATTGGGACAGGATAAAATGAAGTATGTGGGAGTATGGCTTAAAAAGGCTTTTGTTATGGCTGCTAATGATATGTGGGAAGATACTAAACAAGATATAATTACAAAAACTGAAAAACTGGAAGGTCTTTTTTATGGATATGATTAGCAAGATACACACACATTGAAAATGTTTGTAGTCCCTTTAGTTTTGTACACAGGTAAGGCATGTTTTTTTATCAGCCAGAGACGTTGTGGACACTAATAAAGAGCTGATGGATTTTATTTGGGAGAGGGCAAGGGTCAAGTGGGATAAACTGATCCTTCCAATAGAACAAGGTGGCTTGAGATGATCTGATTTGAAGAGATATTTTTGAGATGCACAGTTAAGGCTCATATACATAACACAAGCTATAATTCAAAGTGGAAAGTGATGATGATGAAATGGGGAGAAATCAAGAAATAAGGGGAAAGTGGGATTTTGGATGCAGATCCTTAAGGAGAATAACAACAGCTGTTCAAGGTATTATATTCATAAAGTAGCAGAAAGTAAGAACTAAGCCAGCACAGAATGAAGAAAGGAGATTTTGCCAGTAGGGATGACTTGCAGTTAGGGATACAGACAATAGGCAAGAGGGGACTGGAATTTACTGGAGAGAACTGGCAAAGGAAGCAAGGTATCGGGAGCAAATAACTAGAGAGGTAAAGGTAAAAGAATGGGAAGAGGACGAGAAGGCATTAGGACTGCAGGCTAGTGTGTCTTCCCAACCAGGGATGTATATCAGAGTATAAGCAAAGAAAAAGGGATAGAAGGATCTTAAGTGAAAGACCTGCTCTAGTAGAGTTTTTGGTTGAAGCTAGAATAGAAGCTGCTGTTAAACAAGAGATAATTAGAAGGACATATAAAAAACGTGCACAATAGCTATAGTAATAAATAAGAGAAGGTTAGAAAAGATTGTGAAGTAAGACTGGATGATCATTTTACAAGGGTATAATGGGAGGACATATCTGTGGTTCACAAATACGCAACAAAGTGTAGAACGTTTAGGATCTTTGCTTGGAAGTGTTTCTGTAGCTATTTATATATACCAAGCCGACTCCAAAGAATTTTCCTCGGGTAGATGGCAAATGTTGGAGGTATGATGGGGAAGAAAGAGGTAACTGGGAACATATATTTTGGGATTGTAATGAGTTGGCAGACTTCAAACATTCTCAGCAGAATACTCTGTCAGAAATATTGGTTGAGCAAATGGGTGTAACTAAGGAAATGTTTTGAGACGGAACACAGGATCTGAATTGCCTAGGAAAGCCTTGTTAAGTTTAACTCTGATGGCTGCCAAAAATAAACAATTACTAAAAATGGAAATCTAAGTCTAAACCAATTGTATATGAAGTATTGAATATTGTAACGGAAATAGAAATACTTGAATTGGGGTCTTTAGAAAAGATTAGGCACAAATTGCATAGAAATAAATAGAAATTGTGGGAGGACTTGTATATGGCTCCCAAATATGCAACAACGTCTAGAAGGATTTTTGCATAATAATATTCTGCAGGAGAATGAGTGAGGTTTAGGGGAATTTATATAATGTTGGACTGATGATGCTTATAAAAAAGAACATACGTGATGTGTAATGTATGCAACTGGGAACAAGTTAATATTTTTTTATTTTATATAAGTGTATTTTGCTTGTGTATTAAGTGGTAATTTAATAAAGGTGTTAAAAATAAATGAAGGGAAAATAGGGTAACAGTTTAACAACTTCAGGTGCCCAGGGGTGGTATATGATAAAAAGGAATTTAGCCTGAAGAGGTCAGAGCTAGAATCACATGGGCTGCAGCCAACTAGTACAGAGTGTCAAGGGTAGTATTAGACAGAAGAATGCCAAAGTTGTTGAAAAGTAACGTGTACAAAATAGTGGTCCGACCAGTAATTCTGTATAGCACAGAAACCTAGGCAATGAATTTAGAGCAGTTGAGAAAGTAATAGCTGGCAGATATGAACTGTCCGAGACAGGTTGTTAGAGGCACACTGTTGGACAGACACAGAAATGATAATTTCATAGCAGAAGCCAGCACCTAATTGCAGAGATGGTCAAAGGGAGCAGATTACTATGATTTGAGTACATGTGCAGGAAAGCAGAAGTTGATTTGGTGAAGAAGATTTGCGAGAGGCAGATGGAAGGCAAGAAGTAATGAGGCCATCCAGCCAAGAGATGCATGAATTACACAAGAGAAAACCTGTGACAGTCAGGTATGTCTGTTAAATAAGGTAGGAGAATGGCACAGTATGAAGGGAGATGGCAATAGCTGACACAAAACCCTGACCCATGTGAAATGAATGGGAAAAAAGGGATTTATGATGATAATGAAGAGCCTTTACATTTGAGTAGCATGGCTTGGCTAAAAAAATGTCCTTTAGGGTCTTTAGCTTAGTAATCAATATGAATCTGTGATCCCACTAACCATTAAGGACAGGGCCTGGTCATCTACACCTCAGTGCAGCAATAGTTTTATATGGGAGATAGACTCATGGGCTTCTGTTTATAACTATTGCTTGAAATGAATGGTACCTTCTTTCTTCTGCTTGCAGTTCTTACTTCATGACAGCACCACTTCATTCCTCACTGCTGTCTTCATTAGATCCTAGGTTTTCTTCTAAGGCCACCTTCTGGCACCGAAGCAGCTTGCATTTCTGAATAGATGTCTAGTGGCCACAGCATTTTGAGATAGTGACTTTATTTAAAGGCTATGTGTCTAGTTTGAATTATCATTCTTAAAAGCTGCAAAAAAATATTTTATGAGCTAGTGATGTAACGGTATTAGACACTGAGCAGAAACTTAAGTCATAAGAAGTGATACTTCCACTTTAAAAAGAGGTGTAATCATTACCATGATATTGAAGATTGTTGTCCTTTGGCAATGCCTCGGATCTTCTTTAAAACAAATCCCATTGACGAATCTGTAGAATTTCTAAAATAAAGACTAATAAGAATCAATAAAAGCCGGCAAATCTCCAAAAAATTATTTTATTTATTTTAAGGCAAGGTTCCTACCCTGCCTTCTTCAGACAAACAATCAATTAAACCACAAAAAGAACAATGTATCAATTCAAAGTGTCCTCTGGCAGCGTGTAGTACCAAAAATCTCGATAAAAAAACTTAGGACACACACTAAGAAGTTCCAATTCTGCTTTTATAAAAAAAAAAAAAAAAAAACAATTGTTTTTGTTTGAATAAAAACTGAAAAAATGGTAAAATGATAATTGTAATAATTAAATATTAACTAAAAAATTAACTATTAAAAACTATTTAAAAGATACAAAAATACAGATATCCATCATACTTAAAATAAATAATAAAATATATCCACAATATGTGTTTGTTTAAAAAATATCCTCTCATTTTACATTTTTTTTTTTTATATATTATTATTATTTTTTATATATATCAAGCTCAAGCTCAAAATAAATAAATAAAATAACTTTTTTTAAAAAACAAGAAACAAAGATGTGCTAAAAGAATTAATCAAATGTAGAATTAGCCAATGTATCTGATATGTATCATCATTTTCTACTCCTCTTTTAAATAATTTCTTCCAAAGTCAGAACTCGTGTAGTTCACTCCAGTTCAGAGATGTTGATGTTCTTCGTGTTTTTCTGTTGCAGTCATCACACTTGGGTTATCTGCCAGCAGGTAGCCCTCAGTCGGCACGAATACCAGAGTCTTGGGATGTCTGCTTCGGATGCTGTCACCTCTTCCATGATGTCAGGTCGTCGGGGGTATAAAACATGCAGCCGACGCCATTACATCAGCTTTTCCTGCTGTTCGGGAGCCAAAGCAGAAGCAATTCGCAAGTGCCGGTTGGCCGCTACCTGAAATTTTCATTTTTTCGAGTTTCAAACCTGAAGTCTTCTAAAGCTAAGTAACCTGTTTGGGATCCTTTTTTCTTGCTCTAACTGATGTCAGAAAAAGTTAACAATTATCTTGCCTGTGGAAAGCAAATACTTCACAGAGATTTTCATTCTTAAACGTTCCTCGCTGTCGGTTTTGTGCCTTGTTCAACACCTGAACTATTAGTCAGGCAATCTTTGTTGCTAAATTTTTTTGCATTTGTTCTCCATATTCCAAAATGGCTTCGTTAAGTCTTCCGACTACCGATCTTCCAAAAAAATATAAGGATAAAGACTGAGACAGACTGCATAGGTCCAAAATTGCCAACGACACTTCCGTTAAGCTAGTCGCCAGTCCGCCGGTACTCAGTGAGGTGCTTTCGCAGCCCCTGATACCTGCTTCTACAGATTCGCAGGCCTCTAGGTCAGGCATGGTCTTGGGATTCTCATGACTGCTTTTGGGATGCTAAGATCAGTGAGCCAGCAATGACACATGAGGTTCCCCATGAATCAGCCCTATTTCTTGTTCCAGTCCCCGTTCGGAGTCTGGTATGCCGCGAGATGCTTCTTCGACTATGGAACCTGCGGATGTCTCTACCTTGCTGTGCAGGCACCGGCTTCTGAGGGTGTGTTCAGGCCTTCCAATGTTCGTATTAAACTGACTACTGTGTTTTTGACTTAATTTACGAATTTCTCAGGCCCAGAGTTCGCACTGCGCCTAGGAAACTGGTGACCAAAGTGCATTCCGAAGCTCCCATACTGTAGAAACAAATGCTTAGAATGGCTGAAGACCTTATTACTTTAATTAGGGAAAGCCAGCCCTCCCCCTCTAAAAGACAAAGAATTGATTTTCCTTCTGATTCTACAGACCATGAGGCCGATGACTCTGACCCCTCTGATTACCAGGACATACCCTTATCCACCTGTGAGGATTCAGATGCAGAGGATTCCATTCCCTCTGCCTCCCCTCCAGATGACTTCTCTTTTGGTGAAACCTTGCATATACCCTAAGAGAGCATTTCCGCTGGGAATGCCAGGACTGCCCTCAGTCAAAAAAAGGACACAGGGAATTTTTAGACTTGCCTCAGCACAGGCCTCTAGCTATACCCACCTTGTCCTGGATATTGTAGATGATGTTTTCATGGAATCAAGTCTTACCCCTGATACTTTACAGCTCCTAGAAAGCCTGACAGGTACTACAGAGTACCTGACTCTCACAAATTTCTCTTTAAAAGTCCTACTGTGGATCCAGAGACCATTTCCCAGTAACCTAAAGGTATTAAGGCTACTACAGCCCAAAACCCTACCCCTTTGGACAGGGATTCTAGGGCTTTAGAAAGATGGGGTAAGAAGGTATATACCTCTGCAACTCTTGCCATTAGGCCTTTAAATTGCCAGTTTCACGGGTTGAATTACCAGCAGCATATTATGGAACTAATTAAACAAAAAATGTTGTTGATTCCTGATTGTGCAGAAAATAAAGATTTACAAGAGTTAATGCATTCTGCAAACCAAGTTGGTAAACATAACTTGCAGTATGGTTTTGATGCCTTAGAAGCATCTTGCAGGGCTGCTGTCACTGGGTCTGTTCTGGGAAGGCATGCTTGGCTGAAGGAACAAATCTTGCCAAACCATGTCAAAGCAAAATTACTAGATGCTCCATTAAATCAAGAATGTTTGTTTGGCACAAAAGCTGAAGAAATTCTTAAAAAGATGGAGGAAAAAGCTAAATCTATGCAAACTGAAAGATTTCTTACAGGTACAGCCACCTAGATTCAGTAAACATTGACCTCCAAAAAATTGGTCCTTTCCAGTCCCTCCCAAGCCTTCTCAGTCCAAACCCAGGGGCAACAGAACACAAAGACCACAGTCTCAAGGTATGCACAGATCTAAACAATGGAGTGCTCCCACCTTCAAAACAGGATGTGGTAAGCCACCCTCTTATGAAAAAAGTTCACAATGACTTCTCCTGCATCCTTCCCAGCCATGCCAAAGTACTTGCACCCCTAAGAGGAAAGCTCGCCCTGCATGCAAAAAACTGGGAATTCATTACCCAGGACTGTTGGGTCTTAAACATTGTATCTCAGGGATACAGATTCTACTTCCATTCACTGCGAACCCCAAGCGGATTGCCAGACCCCCCCCCCCCAAACCAGTGGGCAGAGACCCAAAAGCAAGTAATTTCTCTTCTCAGTATCAGGGCTATTCAGCCTGTTCTAACAGAGCAAAGGGGACAGGGTTTCTACGCCAAACTGTTTCAGGGCAGGCTCCATGCACTTTCAGATGTTCATCGTGTTTCATTACATTTGGATCTGCTGGCAGGTTGCTCTCAGCAGATTGCTCTCAGTCGGCCTGATTAACAAAGTCTTGGGTTCTGCGTCGGTTGCTGTCCCTTCTTCCATGACGTCAGGTCGTCGGGGGTATAAAACATAAAGACAACCCCATTACATCAGTCTTTCTTGCCGCGTGGTGCCCGAAGCAGAAGCAGTTCGCAAGTGCCGGTCAGCTGACTCCTGAAATTTTCATTTTCGAGTTTCAGAACCGAAGTCTTCAACTAAAAGCTAAGTACCCCGTTGGGGAAACTTTTTTTCTTGCTCCTTATCGATGTCAGTAAAGATTAATAATTGTATTACTTGTGGGAAGCAAATACCTCATAAGGATTTTCATTTGTACTGTTTTCCTTGCTTAGGCCCTGACCACGACGTACCTTGCTGTCGGTTTTGTGCTTTATTTAATCGGTGCACTATCAGTTGTTGGTACATTTTTGCTTCAAAATATTTCGGTTCTCAGTTTAATTATCCAGAAATTACGTTGGTTAGCCATCTGACTACCGGAATACCAAAAAAACGCAAAGAAAAAAACAGAGACAGGCCGTTGAGGTCCAAAACTGCCAACAATGCTTCTCCTAAGCCAGTCGCCAGTTCACCGGTACTCAGTGAGGTGCTTTCGCAGCCCCTGATACTCGCTACTTCTGATTCATAGGCCGCTACTGAGACCCATTCGATGCCCGATATGCCATGAGATGCTTTACATATGGAACCCACGGATGTCTCTACCTTGAATGGGTCCGGAGCCGCTGAGCAGGCACTGGCTTCTGAGGGTGTATTCAGGCCTACAGACTTGCATATTAAACCGACTCCAACTTCAGTGGTAAGGCCTAAATCTCGATCTATGTCTAAAATAACAATGTTCAGGCCCCTATGCCTAAAATACAAATGATCAAAATGGCTGAAGATTTAATTACTCTAATCGGGGGTAGTCACCCCCCGCCCCCTTTCTAAGAGGCCTAGGATTGAATTTGACTGTGAATCTTCTGAACAGGACTCTGTTTCTTTTGACTCTTCTAATGATCTGGATTTGCCCATACCTACTTATGAGGAATCTGATGCAGAGGATTCCATTCCCTCTGCTTCACCGCCTGAGGATTTCTCTTTTGGGGAAACTTTACATACCTTAACGGAGCATTTTCACTGGGAAAGTCAGGATTTCTCTGAATACAAAAAGAGGCTTAGATATTTCCTTCTTCTTCCTCTTCAGCATAGGCCTTTGGCTATACCTCCTGTACTAGAAATTGTTGAGGATTTGTTTCCGGAATCCAGTATGGCCCCTGATTCCTTACCTCCAGCCCCTAGCAAACCAGACAGGTACTACAGGATTCCTGAGTCCCACAAATTCTTTTTCAAAAATCAAGTTTCAGACCCTGAAACCATCTCTCAGGACCCCAAGGGCATTAAGGCTTCTACTGCTAAAAATCCCACCCTTCTGATATAGACTCTAGGGCGCTGGATAGATGGGGTAAAAAGGTTTATACTTCTGCAACCTTAGCAATCGGGGCTTTAAGCTGTCAATTCCCTATGCTAAAATATCAACAGCATATCATGGCACTGCTTAAACAGAAAATGATGATTTCTGACTGTGTGGAAAATAAAGATTTGCATGATTTATTGCATTCAGCTGAACAAGTTGGCAAACATATTTTGCAATGTGGTTTGGATTCCTTAGAGGCTCTTGCAGGGCTGCTGTTACTGGGTCTGTGCTTAGAAGGCATGCTTGGCTTAAGGAGCAATCTCTGCCTGATCATGTTTGGATGCTCCTTTACAGCAGGACCGTCTATTTGACAATAAGGCTGAAGAAGTTCTAAAAAAGATGGAAGATAAAGCTAAATCTATGCAAACTGTGAAAGATTTCTTACAAGTGCAACCTCCTAGATTTAGTAGGCATTGGCCTACTAAGAACTGGTCCTTTCCAGCTCCTTCCAGAGCCACTACGGCCAAATCCAGATATTCCAAAAGCACCAGGTTTCAGTCCCAAGGGACTTTCAGAAGTAAGCAATGGGGTGCTTCCACTTCCAAATCTGGAAACAACAAGGCATCACCCTATGGTAACCAGTCTCAATGACTTCCCTTTGAAATTACCAAGGACTTGCCTCTTAGCCACCCCTTTGGGTGGAAAAATGGCTCTTCATTCAAGAAACTGGCAACTTATAACCCAGGGCAAATGGGTTTTAAATATAGTGTCCCAGGGATGTAGATTTAATTTCCACACGCTGCCAACTCCAAACAGGTGGCCAGACCTGCCCCCAAATCAGTGGGCAGAGGCTCAGAAACAAGTACTTTCCCTGCTAAACATGGGGACTATTCAGCTAGTACCAGCAGAGGAAAAGGGACAAGGTTCCTATTCCAGACTTTTCCTGGTACCCAGAAAAGACAAATCATGGTGTCCAATTCTGGACCTATCTACTCTAAACACCTTTCTGGACATTCCAAAATTCAAGATGCTGACTCTTCACCAGTTACTTCCTATGCTAGGCAAGGATGCCTGGTTGGCAACTCTCGACTTAAAAGAGGCTTACCTGCATATCCCAATCGGGAAATCTTGCAGAAGATTCCTACACTTCAAAGCAGGCTGCATGCATTATCAGTTCTCTGCACTACCCTTTGGCTTGTCTACTGTGCCCAGGTTATTCACAAAATGCCTGGCTCCAGTAATTGCATTTTGCAGGCAAAGAAATATTCAAATATATCCATACCTGGACGATTGTCTAATTCAGGCAGAAAACCAGGCCATTCTTCTAAAACATCTGGCATTTGTGAAAAGAGTTCTAACATGTCTAGGGTGCACCATAAATGAAAAGAAATCTCAACTGGTACCCTCTCAAAAGATTACATTCCTGGGTGCAAGCTTGAATACAACTGACCAGATGGCTTTCCTTACGCCAGAAAAGCAAATTCATTTGGTGACTTACTTCAGACAGGTGGCCACAAAACTCTGCTATCTGCAAGGCAAATACTGCAAGCCTTAGGGTTCATGGCCTCCTGCATTCTTCTAATTCCATATGCAAGACTGCATATGAGGAAACTTCAGTGGTACTTAAAAAGTTTATGGAGTCAACATTGTCACAGCCTGGAAACAATGATTCCTATCGTACCTTGTCTGCGCCTAGAGTTCCTATGGTGGGCAGAGGCCTGCCACCAAAACAAGGGACTGCCATTGCACCCCCTGCCACCCAAACCCTAACTACAGATGCATCAGACTATGCATGGGGGGCTCACCTGGCAGGGAAGTGCATTCAGGCAAATGGAGCACAAATCAAATGCACCTTCATTTCAATCAAAAAGAAATGCTAGATGTACAGAATGCACTGACAGCCTTCAAGGACTACCTTCATCCAGGACAATTGCTGATAAAGATGGACAAACACCATGGTTATGTGGTACATAAACAAGCAGGGGGGTACACATTCCTACCCCCTGTGCAGACTAGCCATGCCTTTGTGGAACATGGCCTTGAGCTACCAAGTACAACTACAAGCTCAATTCCTACCAGGAAAGCAGAATGTTCTGGCAGACGAACTAAGCAGAAATTTCATGGACCCTCACGAATAGGAACTGGAACCACTAATTTTCGACATGTTGACATGCAAATGGGGGAGCCCAGACAGAGATCTTTTTGCCTCACCCCAAAACTACCAGTTGAACAAATTTTGCACAAGAACTCATCACAAAAAAGCCTGGAAAGCGGATGCTTTGTCCTTCAGCTGGAAAAAATTATCAGTCTATGCCTTTCCCCCTCTGCCTTTGCTCTCCAAAGTTCTACTAAAAGTCAAACAGGACAAACCAAAAATGATTTTGATTGCTCCAGACTGGCCTTGCCAACACTGGTACCCACTCCTGCTCAGTGTGTCACACATTTTTCTGTGGCACCTGCCTCAGACACCTTCCTTACTGTGTCAGCAGGAGAACCAAATTCTGCATCCTCAACTCAAAACATTGAACCTTGCGGCTTGGCTAATCACTTAAATTCCCCCTTAGCATCCCTCAGCAAACCTGTGATGGATGTCATTTTGGAGGTGAGAAGACCTAGTACTAGAAAATCTTATGCTGACAAATGGAAAAGATTCTTTGCCTGGAATCAGTCTCAAGGGATGAGGACAGCAGTGCCCAGTTTACCTCAGATTTTGCAATACTTAACTGAGGTGCTTCACAAGGGCCTGTCTTTTTCTTCCATAAAAATCCATGCCTCAGCCATTTCAGCTCATTACAACACAGACCCCCCCCCTCTTCTCTCATCCTCGAGACCACCCAGGAGAGCTCCATCCCCTGCCTGGGACCTTAACTTTGTATTGGAGAAACTCTCTACCTCCTTTCGAGCCAGTTGCATCTGCAGACTTAAAATTTCTTTCCTGGAAAACAGCCTTCCTTTTAGAAATCACTTCAGCTAGAAGGATATCTGAATTACAGGCCCTTATGACAGTGGAGCCTTTCATCATCTTTCATGCGGACAGGGTGTCACTCAGGACCAATCCATCATTCATGTCCAAGGTGGTCTCTAGTGTGGCTCTAGTCCATTCATTTGCCAACTTTCTTTCCCAATCCATAGAATAAGGGAGAGCGGATTCTGCATTCATTGGATGTACACAGGCAACTTAGATTCTACTTGGACAGGACTAAATCTCGGAAGAAAATCTGAACAACTGCTGGTATCATTTGCTGCAGGGGCAGAGGGGAAGGCTGTTTCAAAAGCAAACCGTTTCTAAATGGATAAGCCGTTGTATTAATTTCTGTTATAAGCACCATGGAAAACCTATCCCCCAGGGGATCAGATCTCATTCCACCAGGGCTGTATCTACTTCAGCAGCCTTTCTCAGAGGTGTTTCTACCAGGGATATTCTAGAAGCTGCTACCTGGAGTTCAGTTCATACTTTCACCAAGTATTATCATTTACCAATTTTCTCTAAATCCAGAGCTGGCTTTGCCACTGCTGTTTTGCAGGGCTTTATAGCTTATCTTAATGCTGTATAAATCCATCCTCCCAACCTTAGCTTTGGGAATCTACCCAAATGTAATGACTGCAACAGTGAAACACGATGAACATAGTACAGTTGTGTACTCTTACTATAAATGTAGATGTTCGAGTGTATTCACTGTTGCAGTCCTGGTTACCCTCCCTCCAGCCCCATTTTTTCTTTTACTATACCTTTTCTTTCTTTTACTGTGCTTAAAAGCCTTTTTGGTGTATTTGCTTTTGTTTGGAGGTATATTTTTGTGTTTCTAATTATATATATTTTTATTTATTTTATTTACTTTACATTTGTTGACCGGGATAGTCCGACTGGATGCATGTCTATTTTTAGCGGAGGCCCGGGGAGAAAAGCTCCAAGGGTAAGCAGATACAGCATTACATAATACCAGCATTACATATTACAAACATACTATTTACAGTGATTACATAAGTAAGCAAGTTAAACAAGTTCCACAGGTTAGAGTTAATCCCGAGTGTAAGTCAGGATTAAATTAAATTTAATTACACAGTAAACTGGTTAACAGATTTTTACACATTCTAGAGAGAGTTAGCCAGGCTTGATACATTGACATAGCCAGTTAAGTGCCAAATGTTGTTTGAGTCTAGTTTTAAATTGACCTAAGGTGGAAAGTAAGGTAATATCAGCTGGAAGAGAGTTCCAGGGTCTACTTACAGAGTTTGCAAAGAGAGAGTCGCGGCTGTGTTATTAATTTTGCTAGTCTGAATTAGTAGTGTGTTAGAGGATCGACGCAGTCTAGGATTGTTATAGGGGGTGATAATATTTTTAAGTGCAGATGTATTGTCTGGATTATAGAGGATTTTATAGGCCATAATCAGTTGGTTATACTGGATTAAGCTGGGTAATACTGGATTAGGCTGGGTAGTTCAAGCTACCCAAGCTGATTTAGATTGATGCAATGATGTGTCCTAAAAGGCAGCCCTGTGGCAAACCTGGCAATGTGGTTGTTGCAAATTGAGAGTTTGTTAAGGACAGTCTTGTTTAAATTCGAGAGTAGAGGGGATGCATACAGAAGGTGAGAGCGAGCTATGGCAATTTTAGCTGGAGGGGTTAGGAAGGCTTTTATTCTGTAAAGTGACCCTAGCTTTTTATTGATGGTTTTGATAGTTTGGTTAACATGTAGGTCAAATTTTAGATTATTATCTACAATGACACCTAATAGTTTTGTAGAGGGGTCAAGGGAGATTATTGTGCCGTTATTTGAATTTATGGTAAAGGTGAAAGCGGTAGACCTACGTGTTGGTGAAAATAACAGCATTTTATTTTTTTGGGGATTTAGGATCAGACGACATTCAGAAAGCCAGTTTTCTATTATATTAAAGGTGGTCTGGGTAGCTGACCATAACTCTATTGGAGATGTGGCTGAGCAAATCAGAGTAGAGTCATCAGCATATTGGATACAGCTGACTTTTGGGATGACAGTATAAAGGTCGTTAATGAAGATGGAGAACAGCAAGGGCCCTAGTATAGAGCCTTGTGGTACTCCAAGGGTGTTAGGTAGAAGATTAGAGAGTTTGTTCTGCCAGAGGACAGCCTGCTGTCGACCATTCAGGTAGGATTGAAACCATTGAAGGGCTCTAGTATCTAGACAGAATGTTTGCAGGGTGTGGATTAAAAGTTGGTGATCAACCATATATATTTTGCTCCCCATTTGGGAGGCACCTGACATCTTTGGCAAGAAAAACTGATGTAATGGCGTCGGCTGCATGTTTTATACCCCTGACAACCTGACGTCATGGAAAAAGGGACAGCAACTGATGCAGGACCCAAGACTTTGTTAATCAGGCCGACTGAGGGCAACCTGCCAGCAGATTACCCAAATGTAATGACTGCAACAGTGAATACACTTGAACATCTACATTTATGGTAAGTGTTCACAACTGTACTTTCTCTGCACTTCCGTTTGGCTTATCTACTTTGCCCAGGGTATTCACAATGTGCCTGGCTCCAGCCATTGCATACTGCAGGCAGAGAAACATTCAAATTTACCCATACTTGGATGACTGCCTGATTCAGGCGGACAGTCAGGAATTGTTACTTCAGCACCTGACATTTGTAAAGAGACTCCTAACTTCTCTAGGATATACCATCAACGAAAAGAAATCACATCTGGTACCCATCCAAGCAATTGTATTCCTGGGAGCAAGCTTGAACACAACTTCCCAGATGGCATTCCTCACTCCAGAAAAGCAGGTTTATTTGACAAATTACTAAACCCAGCTATCTGCAAGAAAAAATACTGCAAGCTCTAGGGTTCATGGCCTCATGCATTCTCCTAATTTCATATGCAAGACTGCATATGAGGAAACTTCAATGGCACTTAACAAGTCTCTGGTGTCAACATTCTCAGAACCCGGAATCAGTGATTCCGGCCATTCCTTGCCTAAGGACAGAGTTCCTTTGGTGGGCAGAGGCCTGCAACCACAACAAGGGACTCCCTTTCACTCTACCCCCCCCCCCGCCACCCATACCCTGACAACAGACGCATGCAATGGGGGGGCTCACATGGCAGGCAAATGCATTCAAGACAGATGGAGCTCGGGACAAATGCACCTGCATATCAATCAAAAAGAAATGTTAGCTGTACAGAATGCTCTGACAGCCTTCAAATACATTATCTTTCTAGGACAACTCTTGATAAAGGCAGACAACATCACAGTTGTTTGTTTGTCTTTTCGGCTTTTAGGGGTTGCCACAGCGGAACTCCGGTCTACTACTGATTGGCAGTCGATTTTTATGGTGCCGAGTTGCCAGCCCGATGCCCAACCTTCAGCGAAGGCACGCCCATTCATGCATGTCTTTCAGAGGCCACTCGACCACAGGGAGGACATGCAGACTCCACACAGAAGGTACTCTAGCCAAGAATCGAACAGGAGAACCTCTTGCTGTGAGGCAACAACGCTACCGCTGTACCTCCGCGGCTTCACAGTCATGTGGTACATAACAAGCAGGGGGAACTCATTCTTACCCACTCTGCAGATTAGCCATAATTCTGTGGAATACAGCCTTGAGCAACCAAGTGCACTTGCAAACTCAATTCCTGCCAGGCAAACAGAATTCACTGGCAGACAACTTAAGCAGAAATCTAACGGACCCGCACGAGTGGAAATCGGAACCCAATTAATTCAAGCTTCTAATCCACGGGTGGAGGACACCAGGGGTGGGCCACTTTGCTTACCCACAGAACCATCAATTAAGCAAATTTTGCACTAGAACTCCCCACAACCAAGCATGGAAAGTAGATGCCCTATCCTTTACATGGGAAACCTCTCAATCTTAGCATTTCCCCCTCTGCCCCTACTCTCAAAAGTACTACTCAAGATCAAACAGGACAAGCCAAGAACTGGCCATGCCAGTACTGGTACCCACTTTTACTCAGTCTGACAGCAATGCCACTCTGGCACCTGCATCCAGACCCCCTCTCTACTGTCCCAGCAGTAGGGCCAGATTTTGCATCCACAGCTGCAAACCCTGAACCTAGCAAGCCTGGCTTATTCCCCTGAATACATCACCAGCAACCCTCAGCAAAAAGGAGCTGGATGTCATTCTTGAGGCCAGGAGGCCTAGTAGTATGAAATCATATTCAGAAAAGTGGAAAAGATACTGTTCTTGGAGCCAGTCTTGGGGGAAGGACACAACTGTGCCCACCTTCCCTCAAATCCTAGATAATCTAGCTGAGCTGCTCCACAAAGGCCTATCCTTCTCATCCGTTAAGATCCATGCCTCTGCCATTTCAGCTCATTACAATACTGAGCCACCCCTCTTCTCTCACCCTCTGGTCAAACAGTTCTTGAGAGGTGCTAACAATTTAAGACCCCTGAGGAGAGCTCCCACACCTGCCTGGGACCTTAATTTTGTACTAGAGAAGCTCATGCGTCCCCCTTTTGAGCCTGCTGCCACAGCAGAGTTAAAATTCCTTTCTTGGAAAACAGCCTTACTTCTAGCCATCATTTCAGCAAGAAGAGTGCCTGAGTTACAGGCCCTCATGGCTGTGGAACCCTTCATTATTTCCCTTCCCTTCATTAGTCCCTCAGGACTAACCCATCATTTAATGCCCAAGGTGGTATCCAGTGTGGCTTTAAACCAATCCATCCATTTACCAACCTTTTTTCCTAATCTTCAGAATAAAGGGGAAAGGATCCTGCACTCCTTGGACATGCACAGACAGCTTAGGTTCTACCTTGACAGGACCAAACCGTTCAGAAAATCTGACCAGTTGCTAGTCAGCTTTACAACAGGGGCCAAGGGCAAGGCCATGTCAAAGCAAACCATCTCCAAATGGATAGCAAACTGTATCCATTTCTGCTACAAGCACCATGGAAAACCTACCCCACAGGGGATCAGAACCCATTCCTCTAGGGCTACCTCAACCTCTACAGCATTTCTAAGGGAGTCCCTACCAGGGACATCCTGGAAGCTGCAACCTGGAGTTCAGTGCACACCGTCACCAAGCATTACCACTTACCTATCTTTTCTAAATCCAGAGCTGGATTTGCTACAGCAGTCTTACAAGACCTGCTAGCCAGCCCTAATACTTCTTGATTGCCTCCACCCTTCCTCAGTTTTGGGAATCAAATGACAGCAACAGTGAAATACAAAGAACATAGTACAGTTGTGTACACTTACCATAAAATAGATGTTCAAGTGTATTCAATGTTGCAGTGTTGGTTACTCCCCCTCCAGCCCCCTGACTTTTCTATACTTCTGCATTTCCTCTTTTTTGGCCATATCGTATGGCAATGGTATTTACTTTTTACTAGAGGTGTTCCACACCATGTAATTACATTCTATTTTGGGGGCTCTTGACATCTGGGACAAGAAAAACTGATACAATGGTGTCAGCTGCATGTTTTATACCCCTGATGACCTGACATCATGGAAGAGGCGACCGTATCCGATGCAGCAATCCCAAGACTCTGGTATTCGGGACGACTGAGGGCTACCTGCAGGCAGATAACCCAAGTGTGATGACTGCAACAGTGAATACACTCGAACATCTACATTTATGGTAAGTGTACACAACTGTACTTTCTGGAAGTCTGGTCACTTCCATAGTTATTATTAAAGTATTGGAAATATTTGTGAGCCAAAGGTACCAGAGTTCCGCTGTAACTCAAGTGAAATGGAAGGAGAAAAATGAGGTCTGGCTGGCTTGTAGAAGAAGGAAAAGTCTTTTTTTTTTTGGGGGGGGGGGCATTGTAGTGCAGAGATGTGCTGTGTGCATATCTTAATGAGACTGCTTTGTAGAAGAGGCTATAATCAAGTTCTTGTCAGTGCTGGCCAGTCCAGTAAAATGGTCCAGTAGATGCCAAAAGGAAAAATATGCAGAAACTTTATTATACGCCGATCCTAATTAGGGATCCTGCATACATATGCATTATTAGCAACAGAAGGAACTTTTTTGTCTAGTCACCCCATATTCTAAGCCATCTTCTTTTGTTTAAACTGATCCATCTTCTTTTGTCCCATGATCTCTTGTGTGTTTATGCAAAACAGTAGTTCACCACCCACTCGGGCAGTCCCTTTCATGTGTCTAGTACTTCCTCTGTGAAGTAGAGTATCTGGTATCCAGGTTAAAGTAAGGTTATTCTGTGTGCCTGCAGCTGATTTTTTCTTCATCATTCTTTCTAATGCCTTCATACTACATTCCTTCACAGACCTCTGTCTAGATCAGTGGTGCACAACATCCAGCTTCGGGGCCAAATTTGGCCCTCGACGCAACACCGTCTGGCCTCCAGAGAGTAACCAAAATTTTTTTAAAAAAGTGAAAAAAATGCTATACCTTATTCTAGTCATGCAAACTTTGCAGCACGTGCTTACTTACCTAATTGACTGCAGTTACGCACACTTCTAATTTTAGCTGCGGAAGTAACTATTCTTTATTGTTTATAACTTGTAGTCTGTAAACAGTAGTAACTTTTTGCAAGAGTTTGTAATAAGTCATGGCTGCAAGCCAGAGTAAAGTTAAACACAAAGTTGATGTAGAAAACAGGCAATTTCATGACTGCTGTCTTAAGTAAAAATGCCAGTCACCTGTACCTTTTGCTAAGTAACGACTTACTATGTTTTGAGGTGGCCTACAGATGCATTAAGAATTCGTGTGGTGGCCCTCCCCACAAAAAGGTTGTGCACCACTGGTCTAGCTCTTACGAACCCAACCCATATCATCTATCCTTATCCCTGCTAGTATCCAGGATGAAGAGTCTCACTTCTTTAAACTTCTCTCTGTAGTCTGGTCCCTCATTCCTGTTAATCATACTTTTTCCATTGAATTTGTTCCTGTATTTCTATACATTTTTCCATATAAAGCCGTCAAACTGTACACAGTATTCTAGTTAAGGCCTGACAAGTGTCCAGTAGAGAAAAATAATGACTTACTTGCTCCTGCTGTTTGTTCTAAGCATACATTCAAGTGTCTTGCTGATTTTCAATAATTCTGTACTCAACAGTCTGTTGTTATTGACAGCCAAAGATCCTGTTGGTGTCTAGTTTAAGTTTTACTCCCCAAGTCTATAGGTCTTTCTTGTCTTGATTTCCACAGCTGTAGCTCCTTGCCTTTGGCTATGAGTAATCATAGCTGTTTCCTGTCTACAACTCTAGCTGACCTTTCCTTTATCCTTTCTATGTTTATTTTTCCTTCATACACCATGGCCCGAGGCTTGCAGTATTTTGCACATAGGTCAGGCATGGTCTTGGGATTCTCCTGACTGCTTTTGGGATGCTAAGATCAGTGAGCCAACAATGACACATGAGGTTCCCCATGAATCAGCCCTATTTCTTGTTCCAGTCCTCTCTATCTTCCCATCTAACCACCTCTATACTCATCTGACCATTACCTTATAGTCAGCTTACTTGAAGTTCTTCTGTGGAGGAACAACCCAGTACCTTACTGAAATCTTAGCAGGCTACATCTACCAGGTTTCCCCTTTCCATTGTAACCATGACCTAATCACAGAACCAAATCAAGTAAGATTGGTGGACACTTTTCTTTTCTATGAGCCCTTGCAATTTGTCTGGTTTGTGTCCTGAAGTTGCTTATATTCAGGAAATGCCACAAACCTTGCTATCAGAATTTTCTCCATCATCTTCCCAGCCAAGCAGGTTCATGTGGCCGGTGTGTAGTATCCAGAGATTATCCAGCTGGCTATTTTGTGCAGTAGGAGTCACTGTACTCTTCCTCTGACTGTCTTGTATCTCCTCACTGGCCACTGATGTACTGAACACCTTTCAGTGCTTTTGCCAGTACTCTGGTCAGCCATTTGAGAATAGGTGACAACCCATGTAATTTACTTGCTTTTTGTGCTATCTCAGCTCTTTTTCCCCCTGAAGCTGATTGACACCTCTTCAGTTCTTTAAAGCCCTTTCCAAGGTACACCTCATATGCATGATTATACAAAAAAACTACACCCCATCCATTCCTTCCCTTCAAATTGTTGTTGATTGTTGACCTGAGCATTTAAATTTTATTTAACCCCTTCTTCTACCAATGTTTTTGTTCCAGTTTCTGACTTGTGTAGCTGTCACTTTCATACCCCCTTTTATATATACTCAGACACATTCTTCATCTGCCTTTTGTGCTTTTAAGTGACCCATGGACTGATAGCTTGTGATCCTACTTTACTTTTAGCAATAAAAAAAAATAAAAATGTAGCAGCTTTGGCTTTTTTAAATTTAAGTGGTGCTTTTTTTGTTGCTCATTTAAGCTTGTTGTCTTGTGCTCTGCTCTACTCTCATCTCCTTGTTGATGCTTGCTACTCTCCTAGGCTCTCCTCTTGCGTCTTTAGGTACTCTCTACTCTCTTTTACCTTTACTCTCCTGTTTTACTTTCCTTTCTTCTCTCTTTTTTCCTTCTTTTCCTGCTTTTCTCTAATTTTTATTATTTTCCATGTTTTTTGCTTTTTTTTTTTTTTTTCTTCTTTTTCTTTCTTCTTTAAGGATCTAAGAGGCAGTTTCTGTCCTAAGGGTTTAATCACTGTTCATCCTGTCATTACATGATTTTGTTGTTTTATGTGGTGTGTATGTAAAATGTAAGTACTTTCCTGCAACCCTGTCCTAATGAAATGTTTAATACTAAGTGAAGGCGGCGTGGCTATGGAGAGGGAGGTAAACTTCCTAGACCTAGAACTTCCTAGACCAGCTGAATAGTTTTTCTCCTGCCAAATCCATGTCATTTCTACATACCTCTAAGTTTCAGACTGACTGTATCATCAATCTGCAACCTCATGCATACATACATACATGCATACATGTATGCATAAGTAGCTGGCCCTTAAAGAGCTAAGCAAAGCAGCTGCAGTGCACCCAACATAAGGACTTCACCAACTCTGCCTGACAGGTCGGAATGGATAGGCAGGTCGGCATGGATAGGTATAAAAAAAGAATAAAGGCAATTTTTTTTTTTTTGGGGTTTAACAATTTTTTTTTTTTTTTTAAAAAATAAAAAAAGTAAAAAAGTAAAGGAAAAAATGGGAAGGCTGAGTGCTGTTTGTGTCTGCTTTATTTTACATTTATTAATCTGTTCACATTTCATAGCTGCTACACAGGGTGAATTATATCATCATAGTTCATGTGGCAGCCTCATTTGAAAGTGTGAGGGTTACCAGATGAGTCACCCAGGGCTCTGTACTGGGACCCCTCATTTTCGGCATTTACTTCTCTGGTCTCCAGACGGAGAACTAAAACCTCTAACTAACTTAGGTCCGCAGATACCGGCAAACTGAGTATTATTGTCAAGACCTCCTCTGATACCTGTACCCTTCAGAAAGAAATTAACCTTAGTTAATAGAAATCCATTTACTTAGCCTAACCTTAGTCGTGCAGCACAGTGGTGCAGCAGTTAGGATTGTCGACTCACAGCAAGAGTTTCTCTGGTTCGATTCTCTGCAAGGGTGCCTTCTGTGCAGAGTCTGCATGTCCACCCTGCATTTGTATGGGTTTTCTCCACGTGTTTGGTTTCCTCCCACATTCCCAAGACATGCATCCGGAGCATTTCTCCCCAGGCCTTTGCTAAAATGGGCTGTGTACCAGCTGCATTTTCCTGGTTAACAAATGTCAAACAAATACATAAAATAAAACAAAATTGCCAAGAGAATATCATCCAGATCTAAAACATGTCATCATTCCCTTGTATTCAGCATTGATTAGACCAATTAGAGTACATTGCCCTTTTTGGGGCGTAAGTAACTTAACATATCAAACAACTACCGAAGTCCAGCAGTTCCTATCTAAGAAGATTTCAGGCTTAAAGACTTTGTGCTACCAAGAGAAACTTGAAGCTCCATCACTTTATAGAGACTCTCTTAAGAGGCAATCTGTGCTACATATATCTTGTCAGTAGAGACATGTATCTCTACAGGTCTAATAGCTAGGCAAACGTCATATCTAAGGACCTAAATATTCACCAGCATATAAACAGAATGTGATGGACAGATGGATTCATTACATAGGGCTTCCTCCATCTCTGAAATAAGCTGCCACTGTGGGTTAATAGTGTAGTCCATTATTCTTAGATTTGCCTCTGGATTAACTGGCCATTTTGTCCTTCAGAAAAGGGATACATCCTGAGGGTCTGTATTTACATACCTACCAATGTTTTAGGCATGGGCAGTAATGTCCTTCAAGCCTGCCAATATACAAAAACAGTTACTCCCATAATAAGTGTCCAGGTTGTTCTAAACTAGTACTTGCTGTAATGTGATTTTGTAGTCCATTCCATGCATCAGCTACTGTCTTAGAGAACTAATTACTAAACCTCTCATTCCTATATAGTCTTCTGCATAGGTTTTATGATGATTCTCTGTTACTATACTGTTTGATAACTCCAAACATTCCCAGCGTTAGTTGTCGATAAATGCCCTATATACCTGAGGTCTCCTTCTAAATCATCTGTATGAGACAGTATGCAAGTTCAGATATTTTAGTCTTTAATAATAACATCCATGGATAACACTGGTATATTTCCTCGGTATTCTTTCCAATTTACCCATGCTTGTTTTCTTATAAGGTTTCTGTATTGTTATTGTGCACTGTAGTTTGTGTCTAATGTAACTTAAAAATGATTTCATAATTTCTGATTTCCGAGACACTATAAATCTTTTTATACAGCCTATAATTCTGTAAATATCATGAACCAACTGGTTGATGTGATTAAAAAAAACTCAGAGCTGAGTCATAGCCAAGTCCTTGAATGAGTCTACAGTTTCAATCACTGTGTGCTTCTGGATTAAATATTCACATTTCAAACTATGTCCCTCAAATCTCATATGCTTAGTTTTGGATGCATTTGTTAGCATATTATTCTTCTGTGCCTAAATGGTCTATTTAGTCAAGTTCTTTGGAAGACATGCCCTATTTGGAACACATATAATCAATACCCAATTTCAAGCAGTCTGCATACAGACTGTATTACACCTCAGATGAAAGAGAAAGAGCTGAAAGATGCAACCTAAGCAAGTATGGACCTAGGACACAACCCTGTGGGACACCCTGAATGTAACAATTACTGTATGGTACTTGCCATGTAGCTTTCCATCTTATCAAGAGTATACCATTACCTAGTTGTTGAAACCACAAACAAACCAGGTGTTCACCAAAGCTGCTGTCTTTTGAGACTTTAATACAAAAACAAAGGATAAGTGCTTTCACACAAAGTGTGCTTCATCAGATCCACAAGTTTAATGTTTTTACTCATTTTAAATAACAAAAACAAATAATAGGCAGCCAATTAACAAACCTATTTAATTACTGATGTATACTACGTCTCTTAAGGATAGGTTTTAAAGGTACAGATGCATTAATGCCAGGCAGCTTATCTGCCTGCAATTTAACTATCCATTTAGTCTCAGCAGTCTCAAGTTTATTATTATAATCACCCCCCCCTTTTATTCATATGCACAAGTTGTAGTACAATAAATTCAAAGCTATGTCCTGGTAGTAAAGAAACATGCTTAGCCAAGGCATTAAGTAGATTCCTGCATCTAATGTCACCTAAATGCTGCAGAATCCTTCAACATTCTAACGGTTTTCCCCACATAGAATGAGGTACAATTCCTGCATCTAGCTAAATAAGTCAAGCATTGAGATCTGCAATCTGCATAGAATCTCGGTTTAAAGAGAAAATCATTAATAGGGTGTTGAAAATCAACCATAGTAGAAATAGGACAGCAAGCCTTGCATAATCTACAGGGAAAAGTACCTTTACGATCTGATACTAAAGAGGGTACAGTCATAGACTTGTAGCAAAGCTGTCTCTTAAGTGATAAGCCCAGGTATACTTCTAAAAATAATTTATCTCCCACAGTCGCCGTGATTCTATCATCAGAAAGCAGTACTGGACAAAACTTATTAACTGCATTACATACGTGCTGTATATTGTTCCCATACGTTAGACAGTCTAACATTATTACCAGTTATATTATTGATATTAGACTTCATAGATGCATAAGAGCGGTTAAAGAATGGTTTGCCCTTATCAAGCCGCAAAGAAGCAGCTTTACTTAGGATATCATCTAGAGCTTGTTCCTCATAGCCTGTGGCCAAAAAATAATTTCTCAAACTGGACATAGCTTCATTACATTCATTGTCATTAGTGTGCAACCGAGACATTCTGAGATATACTGGCCTTTAGTAATATTATTAAAAATATGTCTAGGATGCATGATATTATAGTGCAAAAATGCATTTTTTCTACAGGGTTTTCTCTGTAATGAACTACTAACAGTACCATCAAGCAACGTAATCCCAGTATCCAAAAAAATCAACAGTAGTTCGTGTATGATTCAAAACAAATTTAAAGCAATCACTGGAAGATTCCAAATGTTGTACAAAATTCAAGAGATCGACTTCCAGTCCCTCCCACAAAATAAAAATATCATCCACAAATCGTTTATAATATAATAGTTGTGTAGAAAACATTAGAGAGGACTACATGATGCTCCCAGTCCGCCAACACAAGTTTGGCGTATCTGTTAGCACATGGAGTCCCCATCGCCACACCCACCTTCTGCCTATATAAAACATCATCAGATAAAAAAAAACATTATTAGATACGATGATATCGATTTAATATACCAATACATTCAGTTAATTCATGTGAATAGTCAGTCACGAAAAACCTCTTTAATGATGTAACACCCATATCACGAGGTATTATTGTAAACAGTGTCTGTATATCCATTGTGGCCAAAATGGTTTGATCAGAAAACATAACATGTGCCCTAGTATAATCTCCCAAAGTGCTCAAAAAATGTTCTGTATCTTTCAGAACTGCACTTCCCTCCTCCAAAGGTTTTTTTAAAAGATGTTCAACAAAAATGGATATCAATTCAGTAGCCCAAACTCTACCTGACACTAAAGGGCAAAGACGTGGGTTAAACAAAGATTTATGCACTTTGGGCAAACCATGAGTAATAGGTAGCAGAGGTTCTGATACCAACATGAAGTCATATAAATCTTTATCAATCAGTTGTTCCATTAATAATTCATATAATTGTTCATGGATACCTCTAATAATTATATTCAAGCCATTTTTAGTTATACATTCATATGTATCAACATCACTTAACATTTGAGTCGTAGCTGTATTATAGTAGATGGTGTCCAAGACCACAATGGACCCCCCTTTATTGGCCAGACATCTAGTTTATTCATTATTAGTTTTCAATTCATGCAGAGCCAAAAATTCATCGTGAGTCCGGTTGTAAAAGTTAGCAGCTTTAAAAAGCTCTTTCTCTACTATTTTAACGAATGTCTCAAGTACTGGATGTAGCTGCGGTACAAACAAACTAGTACGTTTTAAAGGGACGGGCACTTCTCGTTGCACACCAAATGCCAACTTCAAAGCAATATTTCTTACAAAAAGTTTGATGTCAAGTATGACATTTTCAATTGGCACTGGTCGAGAGGCCACAAAACTCAAACTTCTATCTAGTAGACTTACTTGTGCTGTTGTAAGCGAGCAAGAGGAAAGATTATATACTAATGAGGAGTTCTCTTGTGGTTGTTCTCCATAACATGGTCTGTTTCTTGTGAGGGTTTCTCCCTCTTCTGTGCAGAGCTGAGGTTCCGCCCCCTGTTCAGTGTTGACGGAAGTCTGAAAGGGGCAGGGAAATTAAAAAAAAACATTATCAAGAGCAGTGGAACTACTAGTGTCCTTAGGTCGAGCTCCACTCAATGAAAAAGAAACGCCACTTGTTCCCAAAAGCAAAGGATTAAGTAAAGAATTATTTTTAGATGCCTCACATGGAATGGCACTAATAAATGTATTTGAGGTACTGGCAGTAGCATCTACTGATTGTTGCACCGATTGTAGAGGTGGAAGCTGTAACTATTCAGTAACAGCTGAATAAGCATGGCCCATAGATGTATCAGTTGTCCATTCAGACCCACGTGGCCATACAAAAATATGGCCTTGATGAAAATCTGCCATATCTCTTGCTAATTTCCTCTTTTTAATCATTTGTTGCCTGTCATCATATGCCAGGACCTTTAGAAGTACATTATCAATTTCTGCCAAATGAACAGATTCATTAAACCTGGAGTATATATCAATTTGCAATTTCTCTAACTAATTACACAGTTCCTTCTCTTGTGGGGCAAAAAACTCTTTTAAGTAGTCGCATATAATTAAAACTCAGTTCAATGTTTAACATTTGCCAGCGTTTCAAAAGTTTGGGATATGTGTTGCCATAAGTGGGCAAGCGGAGCACCTGCAAGCCCCTAGGTACCACCTTGTGGTCTATACAAGCCTCCATATGGAGGCATTGCCACTGCATTCTTTTCATTTTGTACAATTCATTCTCAAAATCTTTCAATAACTGTTTGAACATACCCCAGTCACAATGTTCCTCAACAGGAGCTTCATTATTGAAAACACATCCTAAAAGTGGATTTATTTCCAGATTCAATAGCTGTTTAAAATGTTGCTGATTAGGTACATTCTTGTTAAGGATGATATCCCTGTTCAATTTCAACTTGCTCAGCCATGTGCTGTTCGGATACACAAAAACTAATAAGAAGAAATGTATATCCAAACAGGCCAAAAGCGGGCGACTTTTGGCTTGTTTGGATATACATTTCTTTTTGTTATTACCTAATTGTTCTAATTTATTGATCAGTGTTTTATGTATGACCCTATCAAATGCTGAATTAAGTCTATATAAATTACATCACAGCACAATTTTTCATATATAGCTGTTGTTATATTGTTAATCTTTTATTTGTGCCTAGTATTGTATTTTATATTCTGTGTGCGCCTTGAATTATTGTAACTGGACTGGTTTAATCTATTATCTCTGCCTAGAATTGTATTTCCTGAACTACTTGTGTGTTGCTCTGAATTTTGTTTTATTTTGTAAACTGCAGTTTTTGTTTTATTAACTGTTCTTAGATTCTGTACATAATACTCTATAAATGTATACTAGTTACCTTCTGGAGCTTTTCTCCCTGGGCCTCCACTGAAAATGGGCTCATTTTGGCCCAGTGGACTTTTCTGGTAAACAAATGCCAATAAATAAATAAATGTTGAACATCATGTTGCAGGTGGTTTCAGATCTAGTTTCAACATATGCACGCTAATGTATGGTTTCAAGTCCTGACCTTTCCAATTCTGAAAATAATTTATCCAAAATAACCTCCTCCATAATTTTTTCCTACAAGACAGTAAACTGTACGAGTCTGCGTTTGTCTTATTCCCCTTTCCCTTAAAGATAAATTTAACAACTGCACGTTTCCAATCTCAAGGAATCTCCCCATACTTAAAGTACCCTGTGAGTAACCGCTATAATGGTGCTGTAAGTAAATGTTGAAATGTTCTCAGGTCATTATTACTAATTAATATTATATTAATAATAATACTAACATATTACTAATTCCATCTCCTCCCTGTGCTTTGTTTAGGCCCAGTTTGTGAATTCTTTTTCAGTCTGATCTCTTTTAATTTCAATATCTGAAGTTACCTAGATGTTACTTGACAGTATATCATGCCTTTTTGTGGAGGCAAACTGATTTGCATAAGATTTTAGAATCTACACACACTTCATCAGTTTGCATGTCTTTGGTACTGCCACATCTTGTGTATCTGTAATATGTTTTCCTGTCATGCTCAATACCTTTATAAAAGTTTTCTTCAAATTTTGATCACTCTTGTTTCACATTATTTAATTTGTCTGTCCAATTGTTTATTTCAGTTTTCAAAGTTATAGTTTGACCTCGTTTCCATTTCTTATATTTTCTGTATCTCACCCTAATCAGGTATCTTGTTGTTACCCTGTGTGCCTAGATCCTGATGTTAAAATTTTGATTTTTTTTTTTTGTATTAAATTTCTCTTTCAGTACTTGCCACATTCCTTATGCAGTTTTTACACTGAACACATCACTCCAGTGAGTTTTACAACATGACTGTTTTTCTTCCATATAGTTTGTTATTAATCTTCTGTGCATTGGTTTAGGTTTCAGTTTGGCAGAATTATCTAACAGCAATTTAATCTTTATTATACAATGAACCCCCTCCCCATTAATATTCTAAAAAGTGCACGCTAATTGGTCAGCATGCACGTTGCAAATCAGAGTTATACTAATGGAAAAAGATCCGGTCGCCCGGACTTTTTCCATTAGTATAACTCGTTTTTTTAAAGAAACTGAGAATGTAAGATCTCCGTTGCTTTTTACACACTGTTTCGTTATGTTAAACAAGTTTAATAGCGAGACAGCTTTAAAAAAAGTAACAAAGATCTTCCTATCTTCATTGCTTTTTTTAAAGGTGTCTCGCTATGTTAAATGGGTTTAACATAGAGAGACAGCTTTAAAAAAAGCAAAGGAGATTCTCCGTTGCTTTATTTAAATCTGTCTCGCTATGTTAAACTCCTTTAACATAGCGAGACACTTTGTAAAAAGCAACGGAGATCTTGCTTTCTCCGTTGCTTTTTTCAAAACTGTCTCGCTATGTTAAATGGGTTTAACATAGCGAGACAGCTTTAAAAAAAAAGCAACGGAGATTCTCCATTGCTTTTTTTAAAGCTGTCTCGCTATGTTAAACTCCTTTAACATATCGAGACAGTTTGCAAAAAGCAATGGATATCTTGCTTTCTCCGTTGCTTTTGCCCACAGCTCTGATGTACTGCGTAAGCATACGCAGTACATCAGAACTGCCACAGAATACCTGACAGCTGCGGAAGGGCAGCAAGGAGGCATTATACAATGCCATTATTTAAGAAAAGTAATTATTTTTTTTCTTAAATAATGTCATTGTATAATAATAACACGCCTGGGTGTGGGTAATGCTGGATTTACCCACGGTTGTCTTTGTTTGGCCACTCGGGCTTCGCCCCTGTGACCAAACCACACCAACCGTGGGTAAATCCAGCATTACCCACACCCAGGCATGGGTTATTGCTATATTACCCCATGATCTCTGTACATCAACAGTGGTAAAACTTGACTTTAAATAACAGTCATTTCCTTAGGAACATAAACAATGTCTACTGTATTCCGTTGCCTGGTTGGCTTTTTTATAACCTGAATCATTTGGTTTTCCTGAACACGTTGTAAATAATTTATTTACTAATGTTGAGTCAATATTATTCCAGTCTTTTTTCTGGAAAGTTTAAGTCCCCAACCACTATTATTTTTCCCTCTTGTGTTTAATGCAAGAAATGTATGAATACCTCTGTCATCAGCACCTGACTTTCTGGTCAGTACACTTCAACAATTGTTTTATGTTCCAAGGTTGTCTTTATTGTCACAATTACACAATTTACAGTATTGGTTTTATAAGTGAATGTATAATAATTACAGGTCTCATAACAATCCTTAATCCCTATTATAACACCTCTACCTTTTTTGTTAGAATTCTATTACAGTAAAAACATTTATACCTTGACAGAACTGGTGTACAGTTACTGTTTTTCAACCATATTTTACAAACAATAACAATATCAATTGTGTAGAATGTAGCAAATTTTCCAATAAAAAATGAAAACTTTACTACTAATGCTAACAAGGTATTGTTAGTCATAACACCATATTTCCCTGAAGCTCCTATGAATCCTATGAATTATTCATTGTGTTTGTTACAACAGAAATAGTATTACTAGTTGGTTGCATGGCACATTAGGTGTTAGAAGTCAGCAGGTAAAAATCAGGAATTTTATCTTGGCATCTTATTATTAGATGTGCATGTTGTGTGCATTTGAACATTGCTTCTGTAGTTTGCACCTCATTTTACATTGTACATATGATTCAAACATTCATTGCATATTATAGATTGTACGGTGGTGGTGCTGTGGTAGCGCTGTCGCTTCACAGTAAGACCCTGTACGGTTCGACTCTCAGCTAGAGCATCTTCTGCGTGGCGACATGCGTGAACGGGCTTACCTTCGTTGAAGGTTGTGCGTTAGGGCTGGCAACTCGGCACGTAAAAATCAACTGCCAATCATTAGCGGACCGGAGTTCCGCTGTGCCGATCCCTAACCGGGAAAAGCCGAAAGACACAACAACAACAGGGAAATGTACTGTTGATGTTTCCAAGTACAGTATTCCGTTTAATACACTAAAAGAATAATTTCTCATGTATGTTAGAAGCAGAGATAGAGATAGTAATGCTGATATGTTAGACAGCCTTTTGTTTTGCAGGTTTGTTTGGTGTTGATCCTTTTTTTATATTATGTATGATCTGTAATGTATACCAGTACCATGTATATTAATGTATTAACCTATATACTAAACTATTCTCTTGCTTGGAGTTTGTAGTCAGAACATTAATCCTTTTTTAGCCCCTACCTCACCCATGCTCCTTTTTCTCTGTCCCCCTTTTAAAGAAGGGGCTAGTTTTTCTACTATTATACTTCAATTGGCAGCTATATCTAATTTTCATACAGGAAATGAATTATTCTCTCTGGCATCTTCCAGGTTGTGTAAAGCTTTCATGAAAGGTATTTTCCTCTTTAGACCACCAATAAAAGATCCCTCTCCTACTTGGGATTTGACGATAGTCTGTCAAGGCTTAACTCAGAAACCCTTTGAACCGGTGAACAAATGTGGTGTGAAGTTTTTCTTGCAAAACAATATTTTTAGTAGCTATCACTTCAGCAAAACAATTTCAGAGCTTCAGGCCCTATCAGATAGGCCTCCTTACATAATTTTCCATAAGGATAGAGTGTCTCTTCGAAACAACTCTTCCTTCTTACCAAAAGTGGCTACTGAGTCTAATATTAATCAATCCATTTAGTTACCAGTTTTCTTTCCAAATTTTACTAATAAAGGAGGCTATATGCTGCACATGTTTGATGTTCACAGACAACTGCATTTTTATTTTCACAGAACTAAACAGTATAGGAAGTCTTATCAGCTGTTTGTGTCCTTTTCCCCTAGTTGCTTGGGTCGAGTAATTTCCAAAATTATTCAGTGATATGGCGGTAGCGTTGTTACCTCACAGCAAGAGGTTCTCCCATTCGATTCTCGACTCTGCTTGGCTTGGGAGGGCCTTCAGTGTGGAGTCTGCATGTCCTCCCCGCGGTTGGGTAGCGTTCAAAAGACATGCATGCGTAAATGGACGTGCCTTCATTGAGGATTGGGTGTTGAGCTGGCACCTCAGCATTTCGTAAAAATCTGCTGCCAATCATTAGCGGACCGGAGTTCCGCTGTGGCAACTCCTTACCGGAAAAAAGCCGAAAGACAAACAAAACTCTCGCCAAATGGGTCACTGATTTGTATTTCGCTGATTTATTCTCAAAAAGGTTTGGAGTCACCTCATGCTGCTAGAGCTTACTCCACTAGATCTACGCCTACTTCATATGCCTTTTCCTCAAGAACCTCCAATGATAGATGGGGGGGGGTCTGGTTAAGAGAGTATGACAAAAGAAAAATCAGTGTGCTTTTTCCTATTTTGTGACTGGGTTAAAACCTTAGGCATTACCCAGTAACAAGTTTATTACAAAACATGTAAATGTAAAAGAATACTGAATTAACATTTAAACCTTCTGTTTAAATGTTAACTCTCTAAAAGCTTATTACATAATGTATTATATTTCTGTAAATGTTTTAATTGTTCTATACAAATCTTTGTTATCCTTTTGTAACATGTAATATGCAACTTGCAATATTTGGGCCTTTTCTCCCCAGGCCTCCACTGAAAATGGGCTCTTTATGGCCCAGTGGACTTCCCCGGTCATCAAACTTAAATAAATAAATATTCTAAGGCTTTTTTTCTGATAAACAAGATACCCTTAGTAGTTTTGTGTATGGTTTGCATGTCACTTGACAATTTGATAAAGAGAAATGGCTTGGAGCAAGTACTTGCTGAAAGCATTCAAGTGTTTTCTCAACTGGGAAAGCTATAAAGACATACAAAATCAAATAGCATTTACTAGTAGCACAGGCTGTGCCATGCATCTTAGCATGACTAACCTTTATTTTTGATTAACTTTAGCCTGTCTGTGTAGCTATCAACTTAGAACCTGCGTTCTTATTAGGAAGCAAAAACTTCAGTATTTGAAGATGTAAATAGTTTTGTGTGTTATTATTAAGTTAATAGGTTGTAGGAGTTTTTTTTTTGGGGGGGGGTGCTTTGTTTGTTCTGTTTGAGGGCTTTCAAAAAAAAAAAAGTCATGTAAGATATGGCATAGGCACAAGTGGATATGACAAGAAGCAACTGTATAAAAGACCAACCTGCTGAACAGTATATACATGTAACATAAAAGTTGGAACTAGACATTTAACAAAAAAGCAGTTATACATAAAAGGTGGTAGTAATAACTATATAAGAAAATAATGTTTTCTGTAATGTCTTTCAATCCAAATAGTCTTATAGATAAACACAAAAAGAAAGAGTAGTGAATTATATTAAAAAATGTAGAGTGCAAATAGCTATGCTACAGGAGACACACATGTAAAGAACTGAACGTGAATTTTGATAAAAGGTTTTCAGGATGGTTATTTAGCGGAATATATGGGGCAAAGGAAAACAGGAGTATTTGTATTAATTGCAAGAGGAGCTCCAATAGTGATAGAAGAGGGAAAAAAAAGATATAACTGAAGATACATAGTACTAAGGGGCTACTGGCTAGAGAGGAGGATTACACTGACATGCATTTGCATCCCTCCTAAAACTGCTATAATGGAACGTAAGAAAATTCTGGGAGAAATAATCAGGTTTCAGCAAGGAATATTACTTATAGGTGGAGACTGGAATTTTGTTTGCAACAGTGAAGATGTGTATGGGGGCCTAGAAGGTAAAATATAACAAAGGAAAATAGAGTTTTGAAGAAATTTATGAAAATGTTTAGCATAGAAGATGTGAATTCAGTACTAGGAGTTCTGAGTAAATTTACAAATTACTCACCGAGATAGAAAAACTGGGATAGGCAAGATGGATTGTTTTATCTCGCAGGAACATGCGCACTTAATTGAAGGTCTTGAAATGCACCCATTAACTGTTTGAGATCATGCGTCAATAATAGCTAAAAATACAAACACAAGGTAATGAAATAAAAATGAGACACTGGCGCTTTCCCACCTGTCAGTTGAAAAGAGAGAAATTCAAGGAATGTGTGTTGTAATTAATTCAGGAGCTACTAGAGAAGATTGAATTTTCTTCTGAAAACATAGCTAGGGAGTGGGATAAAATTAAAGTGGAGTTTAAAACCAGGGTGGAAATAAAAGAAAGGGAGATATGGTTTAATAGTAACCAGAATTCTTTAGAGAGGCTGACAAATGTTAAAATATTGCAAAACAGAGGAAGTCTCTCAGAACAAGAATGCTAAACAGAAAATAAGGGATTGCTTCAACACTATGCATGAGTTTAGAAAGACCTACTGTCAAGTGTTTTTTGATAATAATTCTAGAGCACAAAAACTTACAACAGTTCAAGCAACAGAAAGTGGAAAGGGATGTCACTAAGCCTAGGAAGCCTATAAACAAGGAAGATGACAAGAGTCCATGTAGAAGTATTAAGAAATATTTTGTAAATTTTATGAAATATGGAAATCAAGGAAAGGTATAAAGGGAAATGTTTATGGAAAAATGAAATATACCCAAGTTAGAGGTAGATGAGGCTCAATTACTAACAGGATAGGAAGGGATGAGATAACAATGGCTATGTATAACCAATCTACAGGAAAGTCCCCAGGAATAGATGGTATTCCTGTGAAAGTTTGGAAGTTAGGAGGGGAAAAAACTGATAATGATCTGGAAGGTTTTGTTTAACAGTATATTAAGAGGTGGAGAAGTACCAGCATCCCGGAAGAAGGCGGTGGTAACAGTAATAAGACGGTAAAGATCCATCGGATCCAGCTTCATACAGGCCCATTTCAATACTAAACCATGATTATAAAGTGTTTGTCTATAATGGCTAAAAGAATGGAAAAGGTGATACCATTGATAGATATGGATCAGTGTGGTTTTGTGGAGGGGAGGCAAACATTCAACAATATTAACGGAGGGGAGCAGAATGTAAGAAAATACCACTTTTATTGGTGGGTCTTGATGTAGGGAAAGCATTTGACAGAGTAGACTAGGACTTCATGAGAAGAGCAATGGAAGCGTTTGGTTTCCCAAATATATTTATAAGGTTGATTAGAAGGATATACAAGGGATCTGAGGTGCTAATTCAGGTGAGTGGGGTCCTCTCCGATAATTTCTGCTTGAGTAGAGGAACCAGGCAGGGTTGTCCACTTTCCCCTTTGTTGTTCGCATTGTATTTAGAACCACTGGCAAAGAAAACAAAGGATTCAGAAATTCAAGGATATAACAGTTTATCTTCATATTGCCGACAGCCACATCCACGAATGTGCAGATACACAGACCGTTTCCACGAATTCTGTCTCACTGACTTTTCCAAATATCTAAAAAAACAGCGAACATTGACATTTCTGACCGCTGCACACCAAAATCAAGAGCTACCATGGGTCTAAAAGGGGGTGAGATTTTTTTATTCAGAACATCAGTATTCACGGTTTTGAGAAGTCGCAGTTTGCAGTTCGCAGATGCTGTTTCAGGGATGTGGCTGTCAGAATTATGAAGGTAAACCGATATAACTGGTATGGTAGTTAGGAAAAACTGGCCCTATTTGCAGATGATATTATGTTATACATGACAAAACCGGAAAGGGACATTATAGTTTTGTGGAATATTTTAAGACAGTTTCAGATCTTCTCGGGATACAAAATTAATGAAGCAAAAACAAAGGCAACAGCGGTAAATTATGTACCCACACATGAATTGGTCTAACAATATCCATATTATATCATGATAGAATGAATTATTTAGGAGTATAGATTAGAAATTACTCTGTTGTGGCAGCTAAGTATATGTGGGAAGAGACTAAACAGAAGATAATAAAAACAATTGAGAAAATGGAAGCTTTATTATATGGATATGGATACTAAGATACAAGCCATTAAAATGTTTTTAGTCCTGTTAGTCTTATCCACAGGTCAGGCATGTTTTTATCAACCAGAGGAGAAGCTGTGGATAGCAATTAAAAAGAGCTGAAGGATTTTATCTGGGAAGAGAAGACAGCAAGGGTTAAGTGGGATAAGCTCATTCTTTCAGTAGAACAAGGCGGACTAGGATTACCCAATTTGAAGGGGTATTTTACAGCAACACAGTTAAGGCTCTTGTACATAGCACAAGCAGAAAACTATAATTCAAAGTGGAAAGGAATGATGCTGATAGAGGGATGAAGCTCAAGAAATAAGGAGAGATTGGGATTTTGGATGCAGACTCTTAAGGAGAACAAAAATTATGCAGAGTATTATATTCATAAAATACTATTATATTCATAATAGCAGGGAGTATTCTAAGAACCAGAGCAGCACGAGAATGGAGAAAAAGATCTTGCCGATAGGAATGACTGTGGTCAGGGATACAGATAATCGGCAAGAGGGGGCTGATATTTATTGGAGAAAACTCCCAAGGGAACCAAGGTATTGGGAGCAAATTACTAGAAAGGGAAAGGTAATAGAATGGGAAGAGGCCAAGAATTTATTTGGGCTGCAGGTTAGAGATTGCCTTCCCTATCAAGGATTGATATTAGAGCATAGGCAAATAGAAAGAAATGGAGGGGCTCCTGAATGAAAGACCAGCACTGGTAGAGTTTTTAACAGAATCTAGAACAGAAGCTGCTGTTAAAAAAGGAATAATTAGTAAAGCATATAAAATACTGCATGATAATTATAAGAATCAATCAGAGGAGCTTAGAAAGGATTGGTAAGAGAGATTTGATAAGCAATTCACAAAGAGACAGTGGGAGAATATATGTGCATCTCCCAAGTATGCAACAAAGTCTAGAAGATTTAGGATCTTTGCCTGGAAGTGTTTACTTTGGTATTTTTTTACCTCAAGAAGACTCCAAAGAATTTTTCCTCCGGTGGATAACAAGTGTTGGAGGTGTGACAGGCAAGAAAGAGGTGGCTGGGAACATATTTTTGGGAGTGTAATGAGCTGGCAGACTTTAGGGATTACCTGCAGACCACCCTGTCGGAGATGCTGGTGAGCAGATTGGATTGACTTGGGGAGGTGATTTTTTTTAGTTTTGATACAGAATTGGAATTGCCTAGACAAAGTAGTAAAGCCTTGCTGAGTCTAATTATGGTGGCTGCCGGAAAAAGCAATTGCTAGAAAATGGAAATCAAAATCTATACCAACTTTACTAGAAGTAGTGAATATAGTAACAGAGACAAAACAACTGGAATTAAGATGTTTAGAAAAGGGCGGGAGGGAGCAAACTGCATAGGAAAAAATGGGAATTGTGGAAACAATATGTGCAGAGCAGGAACTAGGTTTAAGAGGCAGGATTTGAATGAGACATATGCTTAACTGACAGTGACTGGATAGATTATAATATAATGTTTGCAACTACAGTTGTTTCAGTCATGTCTGTGATGTATACTGTTTGCAACTAAAGTGGTATCATGCTGTTTGTTTTTCATTTGTATAAATGTAAGATTGCCTATGTCGTGTGAAAATTTAATAAAGATGTTTGTTGGAAAAAAAAAGAACCTCCATTGATATCAGTGCTGCAGCCACCTGGTCCAGAACTCATACCCTTATTACACATTGCAAGTTAGAACTCATACCCTTATTACACATTGCAAGTTAGACTTGTGTCCAGAAGCAGAGCTTCCTTTGGTCCGATAGTACTCCGGCACGTCCTTCCTTGAGTCAGGCCTTCCAAGAGCTGTTTAGCCGGGGAGTCTGACCCATTAGTGAGGAAGAGTGAAAAAGACAATATCAGATGTAAAAGTTATGTACTTAATGTAACTTGGCATCTGTGTTGTCCATTTTCATTCTTCCTCACCTTCCCTCCCTGCCATCCCCTAGCCTTGTAACTCCTAAAGTAACTTTGGATGATATGAGAATGATCATGTTCCTGGTTTGAGCCTCAGTCTTTTCTTGATGTCTGTTGTATCTCTATAACCCAGTAGGGCTAGGGCAGCAAACTCGATCTGAAGAGTTGGGGATAGAATAGGGCATTATGGGTAGATGGAGAAGTTCGAGATTTGGATCCGAAGTCTTGTGCATGCGGCCAAGTCTGATCTGAAGATTGGATCGGAGACTCATTAGTGAGGAAGAATGAAAATGGACAGTGCAGATGCCAAGTTATGGTAAGTACATAACTTCTAATTTTATTATTGTCTAGTATATAGTGGGGAATGTTTAGGCCACTGCAATTCTAATTAAGGAAACTGACGTGGGCCAGTACTTTTGCATTTTATTACACATGTTTTTTTTTAATGTCTGGTTCTTTCTAGTTTCGTCTGTCCTATACAGATAAGGAGCGGTATGACAATGAAGAGCGACCAGAAGTTCAAAAGCAAATTCTTGTTGAACTTGCCAAGAAATTGCCAGTACAGACTAGGACATCAAGTGGAGGTTGGTAAAGCTGAAGGGCTTATTGCAAATAATCTGTGTTGAAGTAATGACAGTTCCACAGAATTTTGAAATAAACATGTATACTGTGTTTTTTTTTCCCCTTCTTTCTTTCTTTTTTATTTTTTTTCTATTTGGTGAGCCTATCCAATTTTAAGAGGGTGTATTAGAAAAAGGAACCACGAAGGCCTTCTTAATCCTAGCCATGTATGCCAAATGTCTGTCAAGTTTTGATACCTTTGATAAGTCTAAACAAGTGCTTGAGAGATGAAGTATGTACAGGCTACATGTGTCCATTAGAGACATAGGTGCCAAACCAGGGTTGAATTTCCTATTCCATATCCAGGTGTCCAAATTATATTTGAATTATGCTTCACATGGATGAGGAGCCTGTTCCAGAGAAGGATTAGTCTGTGGAATACATACCTGTCTCTCCATCAGGTTCTGTTTATATCACAGGCATGGTTTAAGTCTTTAAAGTCTTTAGAATAGGTAATTCTGGTGCTGTTTTTTTTTTTTTTTTTGTGGCTATGCAGAAGGTTCATCATGGTGTGACCCAACAATGCCTTGTATGCCAGACATAGATCTCCCCTCAACAGCCTGTAGTAGACAGAATTACTAGGGTAGGGCTTTGAGGTGGTCTGCATAGGGCATGTTAATTACACCCTGTATTCTTTTAGGGAGGAGCCTCTGTAGACGCTACATTTATTGTTTGTGCTTCAATAGGTACATACCAAAGGGAGCACTGTACTCAAAGATAGGTCTGATAAATGCTTAAAATAATGGAATAATAACTTCGTTGGACCTACATACCTTTGTTTATAAGTTGCATAATATAGAATGATTTTTGTCACTACTGTTGACATGCGATGGTCAAAGGTTAGATTGCTGTCTTACATGTGTACCCAAGTCCCTGACTACTGGGTCATCTTTTAGGGGTGTGTTGTCATAGTAGGATAGTTACCAGAGGTGGATGACTTGCCAAAGGACACTATTATGCATTTCTTGGCATTTTAGTTTTAGTCCATGGCTCTGGCACAAGTTATTTGTCTGTATCAGCCCTTCCTGGAGAACATTGGCATTGGTGAGAAATTATGTGACTGCTCCTAATATGCAATTGTCTGCAAATTTGGTCAACCAGAGGCCCTTGACCTTGGTCTTGACTTCAGAGAAGTAACTGCCGAAAAAGGAAAGGTCCCAAGACAGATCCCTGAAAGACTCATCTTGTGACTGGCAGCTTTGTAGAAATGGGCTCCCCACTTCCTGGTCCTGTCTGTGAGCCAGTTGGCTATCCACCGAGTAAAATAAGGGTTTATACCTAACCTGTTGAGTTTATCAACAATGCCCGAGTGGGGTAGTGAGTCATATGCTTGGCCAGGTCAAGATAGGCAGTGTGAACTGTTTTGCCCTCATCCATTGCTTTGGTGACCTTCTCAAAGAAGTCCACCAGGTTGAATAGGCATGAACTGCCCTTGACAAAACTATATTGGGTTGTGTCCAGTGTCTGGAGGTTTCCTTTATTGTTCTTGATCATTTCCATGACAATTTTTTTCTTGGCTTTGCATATGAGACAGTGAGACTTGTGAGTCCTTAGATTCCATGGTCTATAGATGACCCACCTTTGTGTAGAGGGATGACTGTTGGTGTTCTCCATTCAAGAGGCACAACGCCTGTTGTGGATGGCTGTGGTTAAACAGCGATTCCAAAGGACCTAATAGGTTATGTTTCATGCTATTTAGAATGCATCCTGAGATATTGTCTGGGTCCATTGATGCAGTGTTCTTGGCTTTAGAGAGAGAAATGAAGACCTGTTCCATAGTGATAGTAGGAGGAGTTATATTTCATGGTATTTCCTGAAGGGAGGATGACTGGGGAGAGGGTGCTAAAGTTAGAGCTCAGTTTGCCTTTCAGTAGGTTTACTACATCTTCTGGCTCAGTATAGGTGGTTCCTTTAGTAATGAGCTCTGCACGCAATTGTGTATTGCCTTTGAGGTTGCAGACATAGCTAAAGAATGCCTTGTGGTTGTCCTTAGCCTGGGAAGCCAAATTTATCTGAAATTTGGCTTTGGTAGACTTTATTTGCCCTCTGAATTGTTTATTTTGTTGAGAGTGCTTTTATCCTACTGGGCACTACACCTCCTAATTTTTGCCATGATTTTCTTCCTGTTGTTATCCAGCCTATCGTTGTTGTGACTCCACCAGGGTGGCTTCGTTTTAGAGTTAGTTCTGTACTTATTCCTGTTGGGTACAGCAGCTATTTTCATGCTTGTATAGGGTTTCTATGAACAGTTCCACACAGGCAGCAGTGTTCTCAGTTTTAAGGGGCTTTTGCTTGGTTATCACTTAATAGTAGACAGGTAACCTTAAAATAGTGACTGAAAATCCCAGGGTTAGCTGGTGTTCTGGGTTTTATTTTCACTTTAAAGGAGACTGTTCTGTGGTCTGATCTTAGCAGAAAGGACATTACACTATGGAGTGTGCAGTGCTCTCCCATATTAGTGATAGTATGTTTGCTTCCCTGGTCAGTGTATTGATAATCTAGTCCAGAGAGTTTATATTTTCATAATGCAGGAATCTCTGTGCTTTCACATTTGCTGTTGTATATGATTCCTAAGTAATAGTAGGGTAATTAAAGTCGCCCATGAATATGATATTGGGTTGGATGGTGAATGTTTTCAGTAAGCTTAAATATGTGTTATGGGTATCCTGCATCATAGAGGAGGACCTGTAGCTTGCAATGAAGTGGCATGGGATTTTGCCTGTGGTGATTTGAATGTGGAGTTGCTCGAGTGCATTATCCTGTTTGACCAGCCTTAAGGTATATTTATTTTTGATGTAAATTGAGACACTTCCACCTTTAGTCCCCGCCTGTATAGTAGCTGGTCTAAATACGTGGAAGGCATTACAGCCTTGCACTCCCAGTGAACTGTCCTCAGCTTTAAACCCTGTCTTTTTAAACAATGTTTCAGTGACTGCACAGATGTCAGCATTCTCTAGGGTAAGGAAAGCTTATAGAGAGCACAGTTTCTTGTTTAGACTCTTATCATTGAGCAGTAAAACCTTTATATTTTCTCGGTTTTAATTTGCTATGTCAGAAGTACTTTCAGTTTGGCATTAGGCATATGGGGGAGGATAATGTATTAGCTAATAGTCAAAAGGCTAGAGGGGAGGTGCAGACCATCCCTGGCAAAGCAGCGTGGTCTGTTGACCACCTGTTTCTATGTTGGCAAATATTAGATCCCCTTAGAATGACACCAGAAAATAAGCCTGTTATTTATCTTCTGTTCGTATTGTGGCATCATCCTAGGAGAAGGTAAAATGTTGCTTAATGCTAGGCTTGTACCAACCTGGGGCACATATTCAGAAAGCTCCATGATGTCTTTCTTCATATAGTCTAGGGAGATATGTCTCGGGTCATTTGCACCCACATAGACTATGATTGAGTCATATTGGTACTTGTGATCCACTTACCTGAGTGCGCATGTAATGTAGCAGATCCTGGCCCTTAGTAAGCAAATGACCACGACTTTCTGCTTACTCAGCCTGATGAGAGGGACATCAGTGTTTCTCGCACTGGAGTCTCCACTGACCAAAATTTTGGATTGTGTGGTGGCCTGCCTTATAGGCATAGCAGCAGAGGCTTTGTGAGATGTGGCTGTATGTGTTGATGTGGGTATTTTGAAAGAGTGCATTTGGTGCTGCTGAAGGCATTTGTTATCTGTACTTCATCTAGGAGGACTTTGGGGTTTAGGAAACTTACATTTAAGTGCCTCAGCATATGTGTGTCGATGTGTGTGCTTTGTACTGTGTGTGATGGGTGCAGCATATGTACTACTGTGACAACCTGATTGACATTAGAAGTGTTTTTGTGTGAGAGCTTTGTCTCCAGTGACATTGGGTGAATGCATCTCTCTCTCATACCTTATCAGTTTGTTTGAGAATTCGCTGGTTATCACTAAACATGAGGAAATCTCTACATTGCCACAGGATGCGGATATCCATCAAGCTCATAATGGAAATAGCAGGAACGTTCATAATCATGGCAAGAGGCCCTTTTTATTGAATTGAGTGTGAGAATATCAAGTAATGTCAGAAATATCTAGTTTGCATCAATGGGGGTAGTGCTTGTCACTGCAAACTAGTTATCCTATGTGCAACTAGGTATTGTTGAAATTTCAAGGGCGCTTTTGCAAGAAAAATGAGAAATCAAGGTGCCTGCGTCTATACGGGGCACTGCCAAACACTTGAGGGAAAACTGCTAAAGTGGGCCTTGATAATTTGGGAAGATAATCTGAAGTTAGGTTAGATAGCAGATAAACAAGTAATACATACTGAAAAGAAAGAATTAGCTTTAGCAAGAAGAGTGAATATTGGGGATTTAACAAATTGGCTACTTCCTGGCTACTGCAAGTGCTGGTCTCACCTCATCTTCAGGCTGCTGCAATGTCCCTTTGCTTCTTCTCTCACCAGAAGCAAAACAGTAGCACCAATTCCAAGATAAGTAGCAGGCCACAGGCTCTTTGGTGATCAACAGTCTTGTCCCAGATGATGCAGGGGTCTGTAAGCTTGTTGTAACCTTTTCCTGGTAGATGCTTTGAATAGCAACCCGACCAGTCAGGAATGTCCCACATAGACGCTTACTGCCCAGTCAAAGATAGGAATCAATGCCCTCTGCTCATTCTCCCACCTGGAGCAAAATATAAGCACAGATTCCAAGCTGGAGCACTTATGAAGCACTTACCCTGCTTTCTGATGTTCAGCAATCTCCAGAAAATAATGTCCCTATGGTCCTTGTCTTACCAGAAGCAAACCAGAAGCACTAATCCCAAGATGACTACTGAGAGACCGAATGTGTGCTCCCCAGTAATTGGTGGTCTTGGACTAGATGTTTCACATTTTAAAGGTAAGATGGAAAAAATGGGTTAATATACTAAGAGTAGCAGGATGCACTAAGCAGTTTGAAATGAAAGAGGGAGTAATTCAAGTTTAGCAATCTAAGGGGAGAGACACTAATTTTAAAAAAGCAAGACTGATAGGAAGGGTGTGGGCACTTGGTATTCTGGCTGTATGGAGTACAGTGGGATGGCTAATAAATTTAAATAGCTGAAAGGGAAGTGACTTCACAAAGTGATAATTGTGTGCTTACTTTCAACATCCAATGAAAGAGAAGAGGGAAGGAAATATGTAGTCAAATTAACATAAGGGGTGGACAACCAAAGAGACAGTTGAGTTTAAAAACAAAATAGCAACAACGGGTGGGAGAGCAGGGAAGAATTTAATTTCTGTGTGACTGACGAGACACAGCTGTGATCTGTTTCCAGTTTGTATACACAGTTGAAAGCAGAATACAATTAAAACACTACAATGTACAAAACAAAGGAAGACAATGAAACAGTACAAATTACAAGAAAGCAATATAAGAAAATCAAACTAACCTTTCCCTCACAGCAGTCCATGGCAGAGTCTGAACGAGTCCAAAACACAAGCTCAAAACTGGTAACAAACACTGAAACGACTATTGCAGAGCAAACCGGGTGCAACCACAATTGTCCACTTTATTAAACAAGGATTAAGCGCTTTTTTAACAAATGTAACAAAACTTCTTCAGAATCACATAATCTCTTCAAAAAACCCCTCTTAAATAACCTTCCAAATAAATCACATGACTAAAAACACCAATAAAACTCATCCCTTTAAATAATTTAATACACCCTTTAATTACAATAAATAGTACCCCCTACTGGTTTAATGAATGAGTGAAAATATACTGAGTGATAAACTGTATCAAATTTAAAAATTAAATATATAATCCTGTAAAAAAGCTATACGTAATATGACATCAACCTTAAAACACTAGCAGTTGATGTTGTATCATTTAACCCCGGTGATACAGTGGCATTTCGCTTCAGTTGCCACTGCAATTCTTTACGTTCTACTAAATCACACCATGGCCCTCCTAATTGATTGTTGTGTACTATATCAATACCAAAAAATAAAAATTCATGATCAGGATTTTTCTCCACATGACAATAGAGTGAATTACTGCTCTTTTTACTTTTAATGTTGTTTAAATGTTCGTAAAGTCTCACTCTTTAAACTGACGAACAGTCTTTCCTACATAAAAACTTGAACATTTTTTACACAGGGCCAAATAACACTATCCCCGGGATTCATGAAGCTCGGTGCAAGGACGGTTTTAGCCTTGCGCCGAGTGACCTTCTTACAGATGGTGCAGTAGCATCATATGAATACTTATGAGGGTGCGCTGCCGCACCCTCGACGTGCACAGGAAAGGTGTGCGAGTGCACGGGGCATGTTTAAGTGCTCTACGGAGGCTTAAACATGCCTCCACAGTTGCACAACCTACTATGCTTACTATTAGAGCCCGCCTCTAATAGTAAGCAATTAAGTCAGTGTCCGTGGATACTGAAATGTATGCTAAGCATACAAGAGTGTCCATGAACACTGAAATAAAATCAAAGTAGTAAACACACAAGCACATAGTGGAATGTTGAGCCCCGTCCCTAGAACTATCACATTTAGATTCCTGTGTCCCTATTTTACATGTTATTGCTTCATTATTGAAAGTGTAAGCGAAGTGCAGCGTGTTTGCGCATCGCTGCCCCCTGCTTAGCGCAGCTTGCAGATCAAAATCATCCAAATAGAAAAACAAACATGCAAAAAAAAAAGTTAACGTCAGTAGCATAGTGGTTAGAGCATCCGCCTAACAAACAGGCATTCACGGTTTGAGTCCCACTATAGCACATATCATTTTTCCATGTGGAATGTGTATATGAACATATTTATACATCATTTTGCTGTATAATCTACATAATAACATGTAAATGTGAACTGAAGTACTGCATGAAATGTTTAACTGATGTCATTTAAGCAAAGTGGTAGTGTCATAATGAATAAGGCTCTAGTAAGCAGGTGTAAGCACAAATAAGCAGTAGTAAACATATCTAAGTACCAGTAAGCAAGTCAGTGCATTTGCTCGGGTGTAAGCAGTGCCTAGCATAGGAAATGTATATAATTATGTAGATGTATGTGCATGTGTATGTACAGATATAATATATATATATATATATATATATATATATATATATATATATATATATATATATATATGAAGAATGAACGTTGTGACAATAAAACATACAAAAAGAATGAGAAGGGAATCAACAGCAACTCCAGTAGTATGTAGTGCTGTCAGCTCATGTCATATCAAGCTGGGCAGGGGAGAGCAAAGCACTGCTACTCACACCACAGGCAGGAT